>NC_057420.1:6441194-6468598 GCF_019320065.1 Cervus canadensis
AGGCAAGGATATACAATGGAAAAAAGATAACCTCTTTAACAAGTGGTGCTGGGAAAACTGGTCAACCACTTGTAAAAGAATGAAACTAGAACACTTTCTAACACCATACACAAAAATAAACTCCAAATGGATTAAAGATCTAAATGTCAGACCAGAAACTATAAAACTCCTAGAGGAGAACATAGGCAAAACACTCTCCGACATAAATCACAGCAAGATCCTCTATGACCCCCCTCCCAGAATATTGGAAATAAAAGCAAAAATAAACAAATGGGACCTAATGAAACTTAAAAGTTTTTGCACTACAAAGGAAACTATAAGCAAGGTGAAAAGATAGCCCTCAGACTGGGAGAACATAATAGCAAATGAAGCAATAGACAGAGGATTAATCTCAAAAATATACAAGCAACTCCTGCAGCCAATTTCTGAAAAATAAATGACCCAATCAAAAAATGGGCCAAAGAACTAAACAGACATTTCTCCAAAGAAGACATACAGATGGCTAGCAAACACATGAAAAGATGCTCAACATCACTCATTATCAGAGAAATGCACATCAAAACCATAATGAGGTACCATTACACGCCAGTCAGGATGGCTGCTATCCAAAAGTCTATAAGAAATAAATGTTGGAGAGGGTGTGGAGAAAAGGGAACCCTCTTACACTGTTCGTGGGAATGCAAACTAGTACAGCCACTATGGAGAACAGTGTGGAGATTTCTTAAAAAACTGGAAATAGAACTGCCATATGACTCAGCAATCCCACTTCTGGGCATACACACTGAGCAAACCAGATTTGAAAGATACACCTGCACCCCAATGTTCATCGCAGCACTGTTTATAATAGCCAGGACGTGGAAGCAACATAGATGCCCATCAGCAGATGAATGGATAAGGAAGCTGTGGTACATATACAACCATGGAATATTACTCAGCCATTAAAAAGAATTCATTTGAATCCGTTCTAATGAGATGGATGAAACTGGAGCCCATTATACAGAGTGATGTAAGCCAGAAAGATAAAGATACATACATATAGCATACTAACACATATATATGGAATTTAGAATGATGGTAATGATAACCCTATATGCAAAACAGAAAAAGAGACACAGATATACAGAACAGACTTTTGGACTCTGTGAGAGAAGGTGAGGGTGGGATGTTTCAAGAAAACAGCATGTATATTATCTATAGTGAAACAGATCACCAGCCCATGTTGGATGTATGAGACAAGTGATCAGGCCTGGTGCACTGGGAAGACCCAGAGGAATCGGGTGGAGAGGGAGGTGGGAGGGGGGATTGGGATGGGGAATACATGTAACTCCATGGCTGATTCATGTCAATATATGACAAAACCCACTACAATATTGTAAAGTAATTAGCCTCCAACTAATAAAAATAAATTTAAAAAAAATTCTTCTATTTCTTAATGAAAAGACAGCAAAGCCCAGTAAATATTTATTCATGTACACATATGCATATGAGAGAATACATCTCGATTTTTAAAGCTATATTCCTACGCATTCTTCTATTTATCCATCAGAGTACAGCGAAGCACAATAGATATTCATTCTAACTCACATATACTCTGGAGAGTCTCTTAGACTGCAAGGAGCTCAAACCAGTCAATCCTAAAGGAAATCAGTCCTTAATATTAATTGGAAGGATTGATGCTGAAGGTGAAACTCCAGTACTTTGGCCACGTAGTGTGAAGAACTGATTCATTGGGAAAGACTGATGTTAGGAAAGACCGAAGTCAGGAGGGGAATGTGACAACAGGGGATGAGATGGTTGGATGGCATCATCCACTTGATGTACCTGCATTTGAGCAAGCTCTGGGACTTGGTGATGGAGGGGGAAGTCTGGCATGTTACAGTCCATGGGTTCACAAAGCATCAGATACGACTGACCGACTGAATTGGACTGGCTGACATATACATATAAAATCCTAATACAGACTCAAAATGGATATATTATTTCAAGACTGGTATATAACACACTTTAATAATATATTCATGAAAATAATCACAGATGAATTCCTCTATGTATGGTTAAAAGGATCCAAGAATCTGTTCAGCTACAACAATAAGGCCATTTGAGGAAAAATGCATGGATGGAAATACGATCATAATAAGTGACGTGAGTCACACAGAGAGAGACAGATACTAATATTACTTAAATGTGGAATCGAATATATGACACAAATGAACATAGGTATGAAACAGAAACCCACTCATGGACATAGAGCACAGACTGTGGCTTCCAAGGCAGAGAGAAATTGGGGAAAGATGAAGAAAGAGATTGGGGTTAAGAGATAGAAACTATAATATAAGGAATGGATAGACAAGTTCTTACTGTAGAGCACAGAGAACTTTATTCAGTATCCTATGATAAATCATAATGGAAAAGATTGTATATGGGATCCCTGCTGGCCCAGTGGTTAAAACTCTACACTCTCACTGTAGGGGTTGCAGGTCAATCCTGGTCAGGGAACTAATGCCACAAGTTGCACAGTGTAGCCAGAAAAGAAAGAAGGCTAAATCAAGGAATGTACACACACATACACACACACACACACACACACACATAATGGATATATACCCATATAGGTGTATAACTGAATCACTTTGCTTTAAAGAAGAGATTAACAAACATTGTAAATCAACTATTCTTAATTTAAAAGTAATATGACTTGGAAAAAAGGATGAGTATATTTCATTGTATGTAATGTTTATATCCAAAGAAAATTGCAATAAACAAACATGGCTCACTACTTAACGACAAGCTTGATGAAATACTTAAGGAAATGAATACTGAAGTCTGCAATTTACCACAAAATGCACAAAGGAAAAAGTTGATTGATGCTTAGGTAAAAGGATGGACAAAGGGATAGATATGTAACAAAGGAAGTATTGTAAAATGGTTACAAAAACAAGATCCCTATATATGTTGTCTACAAGAGACATACTTTAAACCAAGGGACACATACAGAGTGAAAGTGAAGGGCTGGATAAAGGATATTTCATGCAAATGGAGACCAAAAGAAAGCAAGAGTATAAATACTCATATCATAAAAATAGACTTTGAAATAAAGACCATGAAAAGAGAAAAACAAGGGCACTACATAATGACCAAAGGATCAATCCAAGAAGAAGATATAACAAGTATAAATATATACATCCAACATAGGAGCATGTCGGTAGGTAAGGCAAATGCTAACAAGTATCAAAGGGGAAATTAACAGTAAAACAATCATAATGGGAGACTTTAATACCACACTCACACCTATGGATAGACCAACCAATCAGAAAATTAACAAGGAAACACAAACCTTAAACACAATTGACCAGTTCAGTTCAATTCAGTTCAGTGGCTCGGTTGTGTTTTACTTTTTCCTACCCAATAGACTGCAGCACTCCAGGCCTTCCTGTCCATCGCCAACTCCCAAAGTATACCCAAACTCATGTCCATTGTGTTGGTGATGCCATCCAACCATCTCCTCCTCTATTGTCCCCTTCTCTTCCCACCTTCAATCTTTCCCAACAACAGGGTCTTTTCCAATGAGTCAGTTCTTCACATCAGGTAGTCAAATTATTGGAGTTTCAGCATCAGTCCTTCCAATGAACATTCAGGACTGATTTCCTTTATGATGTACTGGTTGGATCTCCATGCTCTTCAAGGGACTTTCAAGAGTCTTCTCCAAGGCAAGGGTGGGATGTTTTGACAGAATAGCATTGAAACAAGTATACTATCAAGGGTGAAACAGACCATCCAACAGCCCAGGTTGGATGCATAAGACAAGAGCTCAGGGCTGGTGCACTGGGAAGACCCAGAGGAATGGGATGGGGAGGGAGGTGGGAGGGGGAATCAGGATGAGGAACACATGTAAATCCATGGCTGATTCATGTCAATGTATGGCAAAAACCACTACAATATTGTAAAGTAATTAGCCTCCAACTAATAAAATAAATGAAAAAAAAAATAAATAAAAAAGAAGAAGAATCTTTTCCAACACCTCAGTTTTAAAACATCATTGTTTGGCACTCAACTTTCTTTGTAGTCCAAGACTCACATCCATACATGACTATTGGAAAAACCATAGCTTTGAGTACACGGACCTTTGTTGGCAAAGTAATGTCTCTGCTTTTTAATACGCTGTTTAGATTGATCATAACTTTTCTTCCAAGACATAAGTTTCTTTTCATTTCATACCTGCAGTCACCATCTTCAGTGATTTGGGAACCCCAAAAGTAAAATCTATCACTGTTTCCACTGTTTCTCCATCTATTTGCCATGAAATGATGGAACCAGATGCCATGATCGTAGTTTTCTTAGACTCCTAGCTTAGTTATCCTTAACTAGTTCTCCTTAGTATAGTTCAACTCTCCATAGTGTGGCTCTCATAGTTAAGCCACGGAGAACTACAGAGAGCTAAGCTAAGGAGAAGTAATTAATGAGCACTATCCTAAGGAGGGCTGAGATAAGAAGAGTTTAGCTAAGGAGAACTACAGACAGCTAAGCTAAGGAGTGCTAAGCTAAGGAGGTCATAGTTAAGGAAAACTATGCTAAGGAGAAATTAAAAGCGATGGAATTAAAAGACGCTTACTCCTTGGAAGGAAAGTTATGACCAACCTAGATAGTATATTAAAAAGCAGAGACATTACTTTGCCAACAAAGGTCCGTCTGGTCAAAGCTATGGTTTTTCCAATGGTCATGTATAGATGCGAGAGTTGGACTGTGAAGAAAGCTGAGAGTCGAAAAATTGATGCCTTTGAACTATGGTGTTGGAGAAGACTCTTGAGAGTCCCTTGGACTACAAGATCAACCAGTCCATCCTAAAGGAGATCAGTCCTGGGTGTTCATTTGGAAGTACTGGTGCTGAAGCTGAAACTCCAATACTTTGGCCACCTCATATGAATAATTGACTTGTTGGAAAAGACTGTGATGCTGGGAGGAGGGCAGGAGGAGAAGGGGACAATAGAGGATGAGATGGCTTAATGGCATCACTGACTCGATGGGCATGAGTCTGAGTAAACTCTGGGAGCTTGTGATGGACAGGGAGGCCTGGCATGCTGCAATGCATGGGGTCTCAAACAGTCGAACATGATTGAGTGACTGAACTGAACTGATGCTAAGGAGAGCTAGGAAAGCTTAGAGGAGCTGAGCTGAGGAGAACTAAGCTATAGATGATGGGGGAAAATACTGATAAGCAAAGGCAAGCTATGGAGAGCTAAGCTAAGGAGAAGTAATTAAGGAGAGCTGTCTTAAGGAGGGATGAGGTAAGGATAGCTATGTAGAGCTAAGCTCAGAAGCACTGAGCTGGGGAGAGCTGAGCTGAGGGGAGCTAAGTTAAGGAGAACTATGGAAAACTAAGCTAAGGCGAGCTACACTAACAAAAGGAGAGCTGAGTTAAGGAAAACTAAGCTAAGGAGAGCTGAGCTAATGATAGCTATCCTAAGGAGGGCTGAGCTAAGGAAAGCCAAGCTGAGGAGAGCTAAGCTAAGGGCAGTTGAGCTATGGAGAGCTAACCTAAGGAGGAGTAATTAAGGAGAGTTCTCATACAAATAGAGGAAAACAGTAGAATGGAAAATACTAGAGATCTTCTCAAGAAAATTAGAGATAGTAAGGGAATACTCATGCAAATATTGGACACAACAAAGAGCAGAAATTGTATGAACCTAATGGAGGCAGAAGATATTAAGAAGGGGTGGCAAGAATACACAGAAGAACTATACAAAAAGATCTTCATGACACAGATAATCAGGATGGTATGATCACACATCTAGAGACAGACATCCTGGAATGTGAAGTAAAGTGACTTTAGGAATCATCACTATGAAAGAAGCTACTGGAGGTGATGGAATTCCGGTTGAGCTATTTCAAATCCTAAAAGATTATGCTGTGAAAGTGCTGCACTTAGTATGTCAGCAAATTTGGAAAACAGCAGTGACCACAGTATTGGAAAAGCTCAGTTTTTATTCAATTCTCAAAGAAAGGCAATGCCAAAGAATGCCTAAGCTACCACACAATTGCATACATCTCACACTTTAGTAAAATAATGCTCAAAATTCTCCAAGCAAGGCTTCAACAGTCCATGAACCATGAATTCCAGATGTTCAAGCTGGATTTAGAAAAGGCAGAGGACCAGAGATCAAATTGCAAACATCCATTGAATCATGCAAGTTCCAAGAGCAAGCAAGTTCCAAAAAAAAAAAAGAATCTACTTCTGCTTTATTGACTATGCCAAAGCCTTTATCTGTGTGGATCACAACAAATTGTGGAAAATCTTTAAAGGGATGGGACACCCAGACCACCTGATCTAAGGTGGTAAACGCACATTTACCCTGAGAAATCTGTATGCAGGTAAAAAAGCAGTAGTTAGAAACGGACATGGAACAACAGACTGGTTGAAATTGGGGAAAGAATTACATCAAGGCTGTATTTCATCACCAGTTATATAGTTAATATTAAGTTAATAGTTAGTAAAAATAAAATAGTTAATAAAAAGTTAATATTTAATGTACAGGCAAAGAACATTATGCAAAATGCCAGGCTGGATGAAGCACTAGTTGGAATCAAGATTGCCAGAAGAAATATTTATAACCACGTATATGCAAATAACATTACCCTAATGGCAGAAAATGAAGAACTAGAGAGTCTCTTGATGAAAATGAAAGAGGAGAGTGAAAAAGTGGGCTTAAAACACAACATTCAGAAAACTAAGATCATGGCATCTGGCCCCATCACTTCATGGCAAATAGATGGGAAAACAGTGGAAACAGTGACAGACTTTATTGGTGGGGTGGGGGAGGGGGTCCAGAATCACTGCAGATGGTAATGGCAGCCCTGAAATGAAACAATGCTTACTCCTTGGAATAAAAGTTATGACCATATTAAAAAACAGAGCTGAAACTCAAATATTTTAACCACCTGATGTGAAGAATTGACTTATTGGAAAAGACCCTGATGCTGGGAAAGACTGAAGATGGGAGGAGAAGGGGACGATAGAGGATGAGGTGGTTGGATGGAATCACCAACTCAATGGACATGAGTTTGAGTAAGCTCCAGGAGTTGGTAATGTCAGGGAGGCCCAGGGCACTGCAGTCCATGAGATTGCAAAGAGTCAGACAAGTCTGAGTGACTAACTGACTGACTGAAAGAGAGCTGAGCTAATGATAGCTGCCCAAAAGAGGGCTGAGCTAATGAGATCTAAGTTAAGGAGAGGAGAACTTTGTTAAGGAAAGCTAAGCTAAGGAGAGCTGAGCTAATAATAACTATATTAAGGAAGGCTGAGCTAAGGTGACCTGAACTAAGGAAAGTTATGGAGAGCTGAGCTAATAATAGTTACCCTAAGGAATGCTACACTAACGAGAGCTGGGAGGTCAGAATTTAGGGGAGCTGAGCTCAGGAGAACTAGATTAAGGAGAGCTACAGATAGCTGACCTCAGGAGAGCTAAGCTAAGGAGAGTTAACCTAAGGAAAGCTGCACTAGGACAGCTACACTAAAGAGAGCTGAGGAAAGCTGAGCTAAGGAGAGAGAGGGGACACCAGCTTTGGTGGCTTACCTGGCTCATTCTACTCTGATGTACAACCAATCATGACAAAAACTCTAAGACAACAGTAGGCATCCTAAGAGGAGAGAAGGGGGGCGGGGCGGCAGGGGTTGTGGAAAGTTGCAGCATGGTGGCTTTTCTCTGCAACCACAGACTTCAAATTATTGCTGATGGACATCTGATATTCACAAGGTCACTGGACTTGACATGGCACCTACCCTTCAACATGACAGGGGTGACACATCAAAAACAAAAACATAATAAAACAAACAAACAAACAAAAAATGGGACACACTCAGGAAGTAAACATCACCAGGTAAATCTAACTCAAAGTGCTTTCAATAAACAAAAATCCTATGAATAGTGCTCAACCATGTTTATTATCAGAGATACAGAATCTAAACTGCCAAGAGACATCAACACTGAGCACTGGAAAAGGCCACCATGGAAAATGGCCCAGACCAGAAATGGTAGGTTAACATTAGTATTCACACAAAAGTGAAATGGACTGCTGGTAAGAAAATTATGGTTAGCAAAGGGTGTAGATGGGTGAGAGGCCAAAAGGTGATGGCTGGAATAAATTTATTCCCACAAATAGCTATGCAATTACTAATCCACATGGATCTCCTGTATCAAGAGACAAGTCCTCAATAGATTCTAGAAACATAGCTGTGACAGTAACCACAGGTGAATACCTCCAGCTATCTTTGGAATGGAAGGAGAAACCATTTCCCTGTAATAAGTACAAAGATGTGAATAGTCTTAACTAAGAAAAAAAAAGTTTCACTTAAAGAAATAATCTCAAAGGCTAAAGAGACAAAAGCTTTTGGTGACTTCTTCCATCTCATTTTACTCTCATTTACAACCAGACCTGGGATAACCACAGATACCGCTCTTACCATAGCAACAAGAGGAGGGAATGAAGAAATGTTGCCTTCTTGTGGACATTTCCTCTAACAGCAACCTTAAAATGCTTGCTGATGGACACAGTACTCACAAGGGTGCTGAACTTTAACCAATACCAACCTTTAACAAATAGCCAGGGCTCACAGAGAGGGGAAAATAAACACAGGAGAAGCTAACAGGAAGAGGATATGAACAGGTAAACACAATTCCATGTCTCTTTTAAAAAGGACATGACAATTTGCACATTGGGTATATTCTAAGAGATACAAACATCTAAGCTATGTGGACTTTATCACCTCTGCCTGAGAATGGAAACAGGCCACTGTCAAAAGCTGGACATGGCATCAATGGTAGAGTAACATCAGTACATGGACGCTTTAGGGTACTGGTGGGATGAACCTGGTAAGAGCCATTATAAGCATGCCTATGAAAGTACACTCCCATGAGAGAAAAATAAATAAGTAAAGAAGTAGAGATAGCATGATAAATCAGAGCCTTTCATGGAATATTTAAAAAAATAAACAGATTCTGAACAGCACACACCCTAAACTGGGTCCTGTGGCACTGTTCAGAATATGGAAGACATGGAAGTAAAGATAGCACACCTGGAGAGTGCAATGGATAAAGAAATGTGAAATAGGTCTGGAATGAATTTTGAATTTAGGATTGAAACATGAACGTAGGATGTCTTCAGAGATAGAAATAAAACCAGAGATCATCACTGAGGGTCGATTCAAAAAACATCATGAGATGCAATGTAGAGGTAGGATACAATAACTCACAGCAGTGAGCAGCCAAACAATGGTGACATGGACATGCAACCTGGCAAGAAACTTATGGGTAGTGGAGGACCCTGCTAGACGGAAGAGATTCATCTGAAAATTGATATTAATTTCTTCCCACAGATACATATAAAGTACAGAATCCACGTAAACCTACTTCAGCAAGAGTGGTAGGTGAAACACATTCTAATAGCATGTAGGTGAAAACAAGCACCGCTGAATATCTAGTATTCTCAGTGCTACAGAACAAGAATCTGTTCATGTAAAACAAATTCATCCTTGTCAATCAACTTAAATAGAACAGGAACTTTAAAAAATAAAATAAAATCCAAGAGTAAGCAGACACCAGGTTTACTAGCATCCTCTGGCTCATTCTACTGTAATATACAACCAGGCCTAACTAAAACTCTCAGGCAGCGGAGACCAACCCAAAAGAGGACATAATAAAGAGACCTTCTAGCAAGGAGGATTTTCTCTGTAACTGCAACATGAAAACTGTCACTGATCAGCATCTGATATTCACAAGGTCACTGAACTCGACGTGACAACTACCTTTGAACATGTCAGGGGTAACACACCCAAAAATAAATAGGCGCAAACACACCAAACAAAACTGGAACACTCTCATGGATAAAGAATCAATAGGTAAGTACAACTCAAAGTGGTTTCAAAAAGCAAAGCCCCCTGAATAATACTCCATAGGGTTTCTTATCAGGGATGTAAAAATCCAAACTGCCCCAAGACATCAACTCTGAGCACTGGAAAAGAACCCCTTGGAAAAAGGACCTAACCAGAAACGGTAGATTAACATTAGTCAGGAGGATCCTTTTATAGTAGTGGGGGCATAACAGTGGGAGGATCCAATATAAGAATCACTGTCCATGTGCCTTCATAGAAAAAAAAATTAGACAGAAATTATGACATGGCTTCTCCACTCCTAGGAGGCTTCAGAAATACAGATTCTGAAAACCACATGCCCCAGAGCATGTACTGCAGCAGCATTCCCAATGTCCAAATATGAAAGCAAAGAAAGTACAGAGGGACGGAGACATGAGTGGATCAGGAATGTGTTGCTTGTTCACACTGGAATATGACTCAGGCACTGAAACAAGGAAACAATGTCTTTGTCAGAGGTACACATAAGTATGGTGATAGAGTCAGTGAAGAAGGGCAGATTAGCAACAGGCCATATGATTTACCTTTCAAAGGGAACTGACAATATTGCTGGCAATGAGTGCCCTGAGAGAGGTAAAATGGACACCCAGTGCTAGGAACTCCCTGATGCTTAGCAAAGGGGATGGGTGTGAGGAAATCTTTCATTGGAAGGCTGAAATTCATGGATTTCCAGAAATACCTGTGAAATACATAAGCCAAAAGGACCAACTGAGCAAGAATGATGTACAACACAATTTCTGAGAGCAAGGTGAAGAAATAACCACAGCTGAATGCTTCTGTGTATCAATGTAAGGGAGCAAGAATCAGTACAACTTCAACAAAGGTAACTCTGTGCATCAGCTTCATCGAACAAGAAATATGAAATACAATAAAACCAAGAAGGAAGGAGACACAAGCTCCTGCAGTTAGTGATTGACAGGGAAGTAGAGCATGCTACAGCTCATGGGGTCCGAAACAGCTGCACATGACTGAGCAATTGAATTGAAGTGACTGACATATACATATAAAATCCTAATACAGACAAAATGGATGTACTACCCCAAGAGTGGTGTACTAAACATGCTTTAATAATATATCCAGGAAAATAACCACAGATGAATACCTCTATGTATGGTTAAATCGATACAAGAATACGTACAGCTACAACAGTAAGGCCATTTGAGTCAACATGCATGGACCAAGAGATGATCATACTAAGTAAAGTGAGGCACACAGGGAAAGACAAAAACCAAAAGATATCATTTAAATGTGGAATCTAAGATATGACACAAATGAACATATGTACGAAACAGAAAAGCACTCAAGGATATAGACAACAGACTTGTGGCTTCCAAGGCAGAGAGAATTAGGGGAGCAATGGAGTAAGAGATTGGGGTTAAGAGATGTATACTGGAGGATATGGAATGGATTGACAAATTCCTACTGTAGAGAACATAGAACTGTATTCAGTATCCTTTGATAAATCATTATATATATATATGGATATGCATATATATATGCATATATATATATATGCAGTCAAGGAGATAAGATTCCACAGTTCCCCTGCAGGGGATGCAGGTTCAAACACTGGTCAGAGAATTAATCCCACATGCTTCACAGTGTTTCAAAAAAAGATTGAAAATAGAATGTATATATATATACACACACACAATGTATATATACACATATATGTGCATAACTGAATCATTTTGCTGTAAAGCAGACATTAACCTAATGTTGTAAATCAACTATATTTCAGTTAAAACTAACATGACTGGGAAAAGAAAAGATCGGTATATTTCATTGTACAAAAAGTTAATATCCAAAGAAAATTACTGTAAACAAAGACAGCTCACTACTTAATGGCAGTCTTGCTGAAATACTTTAGGAGACACATACTGATATCTGCAACTTACCACAAAATGCACCAAGGAAAAAGATCGATTGACGATTGGATAGAGAGATGTATATAATGGATAGAATGGTGAAAAATGAAGTACTGTAAAATGGTTATAAACCCAGACCCGTACATATGCTGCCTACAAGAGACTCACCTCAAACCAAGGGACATATACAGAGTGAAAGGGAAGGGCTGAGAAAAGGTATTTCATGTGAAGAGATCAAAAGAAAGCCAAAGTAGCTATACTCATACCAGATAAAATAGACTGAGATAAAGGTCATGAAATGAGACAAAAAGACCACTTCGAGTGATCAAAGGATCAATCTAAAAAGAAGATATATCAATTATAAATATATATGCACCGACCATAGGAACACCACAAAACATAAGGCAAATGCTAACAAATATGTGCTAACAGTAGCACAATAATAGGGGCAGATTTAATATCCCACTCACACCTATAGATAGATCAAACAAACAGAAATTTAGCAAGGAAACAAAAACTTTAAATGATACAATGGACCAGTTAGACCTAATTGATATCTATAGGACATTTCACCACAAAACAATGAATTTCAACTTTTTCTCAAGTGCACATGAAACATTCTTGAGGATAGATCACATCCTGGGCCATAGAGCTAGCCTTTGTAAATTGAAAAAAGTTGAAATAATTTCAAACATCTTTTCTTATCACACTGTGGCAAGACTAGGTATGACAAAAAGACACTACAATATTGTAAAGTAATTAGCCTCCAATTAAAATAAATTTTTAAAAAGATATCAACCACAAGGGGAAAAAACTATCAAAAATACAAATATATGGAGGCTAAACAACACACTTTTGAATAATCAACAAATCACAGAATAAATTTAAAAAGACATCAAAATATGCATAGAAACAAATGAAAGTGAAAACATGACAACCCAAAACCTACGTGATTCAGTAAAAGTAGTGCTAAGGGGGAGGTTCATAGCAATACAAGCTTATCTCAAGAAACAAGAGAAAAACATAAAATAAAGGACCTAACTTTACACCTAAAGCAGCTAGAAAAGGAAGAAATGAAGAACCCCTGGGTTAGTAGAAAGAAAGAAATCATAAAAATTAGGGTAACAGTAAATGGAAAAGTAACAAAGTAAACTATAGCAAAACCCAGCAAAACTAAAAGCTGGTTATTTGAGAAGATAAATAAAATAGACAAATCATTAGGCAGACCCACCAAAAAAGAAAGGGAGAACAATCAAGTCAAGAAAATTAGAAATGAAAATGGAGAAATCACAGCAGACAACAGAGAAACACAAAGGATCATAAATGACTACTATCAGCAGTAATATGACAATAAAATGGACAACTTGGAAGGGAGATCGGGATGGTGAATACTTGTAAATCCATGGATGATTCACGTCAGTGTATGACAAAAACCACTACAATATTGTAAAGTAATTAGCCTCCAACTAATAAAAATAAATGAAAACAAAAATAAAAAAGCATAACCTTCCAAAACTGAACCAGGAAGAAATAAATAATCTTAACAGAACCATCCCAAGCATGGAAAGCAAAACTGTAAGAAAAATCTTCCCAAAAACAAACAAACAAACAAACAAAAGCTCAGGACCAGATGGTTACCCTAGCCACCTGGAAAAAACAGGTACAGAATGAAGTACAGAATGGCGCTGATTTGGGGAAATGGGTGAAGATGGGTGGGACCAACGCCTTCAGAAGTGGTGTGGGCAGAGAAGGCATATAGGCCAGGCAAAGAAAGGGAAGGGTGTTTTATGCAGGTATCAAGAGGCAAGAGGATTTTGGGTAGGTTCAGCTCACCTTGACACATTTTCTGGACCTCAGTTGACACAAGGTCTTCATCTTGTGGTCTAATCCCCTGGGTATCTGAAGAATGCTATTCCATAACAGCTCTAGAGACTGTGTCTTCCCAGTCACCTTAGTCATTTTGAAGACTCCCAGTGGTCTGTTCCAGAGCCATGAGCAACCCTATATATACTCCTCCCCAGGGGGCCACACCCTTATACTTTATGAGATCAGCAAGTCACTTCCCTAGACAATGGAAGGCCTGGGTGAGCCTTGACATCACAAAGCCCCATCCTGACACATCTAGGGGTGGATGGCAAGGAAGTCAGATGATTTGGTAGGAGAAATGAGGCATTTTTAATGCCCATTAAGAGCCCTCCATACTCACTGGCCATCCTCATTTCTCTAAGTCAACTCTGAAGAGTCACAATGCAAGGAGAGTGTGTCTCCTGTGTGTCTCCTCCAAACTTTGCCTCATAGCCACAGTATTCAGGCTTTCATTCTGTTCTCTCTCACATATACCATTATCTAGTTTTCAATATCTTGCCTAAAACCCCTCCATGATAATTAGGCTGTATTGGAGTGTCTGTGGGAATGAGAATCATCCCACCTTATTCCTACAAGGTGGTCTTAAAGCACCTTGAAGACCATTTAATTCTGGGCCACCTACCAGAAACCTTTTCCATCCCACCATCTATTCTCAGTGTTCACGTAATTCTCAGTTCTCTACTTTCCAGGCTGAAACACCTGTCTTCGGGGCTGTGAGACTGCCCTGAAAACACTTGCCTTTGGTCCACTTGGAGCTGTCTTGGCTCTAGTCTAGGGCTCATGGTCATCTCACTAGGTGTACTACACAGGCTTCAGTTTTGACAGGGTGATTAGGATGAGGCAGATAAGTAAATGCTTCAGGTTGTGCAGGGTGATCCCAATAATGAAAGAACCACCAGTGACTGATTAGCATTCCCAGGAAGGTTGCCCAGGTTGTCCAGAAATTTGTGAGCCTCATATGTAAAATTCTTTTCAACATGTACCATTGTAAATCTTTTCTCATCTTGTTTCCCTGCAGGCACCTCCATTGGAGCTTATCTAACAGTCAAGACCAAGGTGGAATTCATTTCCATGAAGAGCTACCACAAGCTTCTAGCTTCTTGGAGGGACACACTGAGTAATCATGTCCTGCCCATCCAGTTCCCAAGGTCCCTCATTCAAGTTGTTGGCTATGGAGGAAAGGGGAATGAGTTGTGGGCTTCACATCAGTCCTTGTGTTCCTAATTGGCAAGCAGGGTCCACCAGCCTGAGGTGTGCCCCTGGGGACACAGTTTTTTACTTAGCGGGACTTACTGTGTTTCCTGTAAAGCGCTCACTTCTTAGTGTCCACTGGTTGCTTATTCACTCAGGTTGCATCACACTGCCTCACATTGTAAGAGGTAGAATAAAGCATACCATGAACAAACCCAAAAGATGACTCTTAAAATTTTTAAGAAAAAAAAAACTAAACAGTGATAAAAAAATGTGAAAAAGCCATGAGCCAACAGTTTATAAGAAAGATGTAGCACTGGACATTCATTTTATTAAGAGAAGTTTAAAAGACATGAGCAGCCATTTGACAAGATAGATATGAAACTAGACCCTAACCACATTAAAAAGATATTTAATCTCACTAAGGTATGAAAAAAATCATACTAAAATTCCCTTGAGAAATCAAACTGAGCCAGAGGTGGCATAGGCTTTATAAATTTCCAGCAGAGACATTAAAATACTTGGAATAACAGTGTTTTCTATGTTGAAAATTAAGTAGAGGTTTGTAAATCATAAAATAGGCGCAATTGCATTCATAGATATGTCAACTATAGTATCAGATGACAGACAGAGTGGATAGAATAAATGACAGATTAGACAGGGCAGCATGGGGGAAACTGTGCACTTGACGAGAGAGCAATAGAAAGTGTCCAGAATTAAGCACAGACTACACCAATGTATGCAAAGTATGACACAGCATAATATTTTGACTTTTGCCGCTAACAATGCAGCACTGGTTAAACATTTGAAAAGCAATCAGTGTAATTCAGCTTACTAAAGAACTAAAAATGAAACACAGTTGGGTCATCTCAATAAATGTTGAAAAATAATTTGATAAAATCAAACATCTATTCCTGCATAGGGAAGTTCCCCTGCAGAAGAGACAGACTACCAACAGAAGTATTATTGCGCTTCCCCTGTGGCTCAACTGGTAAAGAATCTGCCTGGTATGCAGGAGACCTGGGTTCCATCCCTGGACTGGGAAGATTCGCTGGAGGAGGGCATGGAAACTCACTCCAGTATTCTTGCCTGGAGAATCCCCAAGGCCAGAGGAGACTTGTGGCTTACCAATTAAGGGTCAAAGAGTTGGACCTGACCGAGCAACCAAACAACAGACCCACATTCCTAAGAGGAGCTCTGAAGATAATAGAAATAGATGAGAAAATTCTCAGCCTAAACAAGGTGAAAGAACAAGCCTAGACAGTAGAGTTGAATTATAAATAACCTAGATACTAGAGCTGAGCTATAAAAGATTTTAGGCAATAAAATATCTCTCAGTTCAGTTCAGCTCAGTTCAGTCGCTCATGCATGTCTGACTCTTTGCGACTGCATGAATTGCAGTACACCAGGCCTCCCAGCCATCACCAACTCCCAACTACTCAAACCCATGTCTATCGAGTCGGTGATGCCAACCAACCATCTCATCTTCTGTCATCCCCTTCTTCTCCTGCCCCCAATGCCTCCCAGCATCAGGGTCTTTTCCAATGAGTCAACTCTTTGCATGAGTTGGCCAAAGTACTGGAGTTTCAGTTTCATCATCAGTCCTTCCAATGGACATCCAGGACTGATCTCCTTTAGGATGGACTGGTTGGATCTCCTTGCAGTCCAAGGGACTCTCAAGAGTCTTCTCCAACACCACAGTTCAAAAGTCCGTTTTTTAGCACTCAGCTTTCTTCACAGTCCAACTCTCACATTCATACATGACCACTGGAAAAAACATAACCTTGACCAGAATGATCTTTGTTGGCAAAGTAATGTCTCTGCTTTTTAATATGCTATTTAGGTTGATCATAACTTTCCTTCCAAGGAGTAAGCGTCTTTTAATTTCATGGCTGCAATCACCATCTGTAGTGATTTTGGAGCCCAAAAAGATAGTCTGACACTCCCAACAGTAGTGTAATTAGTGCATTCCACACAAGAGAGAGGAGTAATGTTTAATACTCACTCAATAGAACAATTTTCTAGTTACATTCATAAATTAAAGGAAACAAAAATGTCCAGAAAATAAACATAATATAAAATCTATTGATAATTTTGTATCTAATTAAGACTGTAAAATTTTAAGGGAATTTTTAAGGAAAAAAAAAATCTGCCAAAGATACAGTTTAAGCAGCCCCAATGAACAAAATTTTATTTTCATTTTTCCATAGTCTCAAAATAACTGACAAGAATGAATTTCATTCCAAAACATATTTTTCAAACACAGCAGGAAATTTTATGTTCAAATATAAGATGTTTTTACTTCTCAAGCTAACAATGTTTGTACCTTGCAGTGAAAACTTTGCTTCACTGATTTAGACAGAAATAAAAGCATATTGTGTGTCTTTACCTTGACGATATTTGTTGTATCACTGTGTATTTAGAATCAACTGCCTGAATGTAGGATGTGTTTTAGTATGTTCCCTCAGGGACTGCATGCTGTGCAGGAAGTGGTCTCAAGGACTTCCAAACCAATAAGAATGCTCTATGGAATCAAGCAGTGGTAACCATGGCAGTCTGTGTTGGCAACAGCTGTTTAATAGGGTTTCCTCTTAATTAAATACCTCATAAAAGACAATGACTTTTTAAATATAAGTACTAAAGCTGTGGCTACATGAAATATATGTCTACACCTATATACACATATGTATGTATACACTAAAATTTTATACCTTGTGAATAATAAATAAAATATTAAAACCTGACATAGATGACAACTAACTTTTAAAACTAAAGCCAAGAAAACTTGGTTGTGCAGGAGAAAATATTTAATTACTCTTATTATTCTAGGATACTGGAGTATGGAGATGATAATAGAGACAGAACCAGCCTTTATTTGGTTTTATTCTTGTAATAAAACTCTTCGTGGGCATTGCCTCCCAGTATTCCGTATACTGTATGTGGGCCACTCACCCAGCCCCACTTGTGGAAGGCCACTGTTCCAATCTAAATTCCTTAGCTAAAAAGGACCTAATCAATATTGGCTTTGTGACCTCCAAAAAAAAAAAAAAAGCATTATTTTCTGTATTTCCTTCCCTTTTACCTCCCCACTCTTCCTTTTCTCTTCTTCCTTATTATACAATTGCTAAAAATTCGTTTGCATTTATATTTATTACAAAACAGTGGCTCTATTCCCCATGATGTACAATGCATCCTTGAGTTCATCTTACACCTAACACTTTATACCTCCAACTCCCCCGCCTCTGTATTGTCCCTTCCACTCCCGCCTCCCCGCTGGTAACCAGTAAATTGTTCGCTATATCTGAGCCCCTAATTTCATTATAGTCTCTACTTTTTGGTATTTTAAGATTGTGTAAGTGATATCATATAGTATTTTTCTTTCTTATTTTATTAAATATTCTACCTTCCATGTTGCTGCAAATGGCATTATTTCATTCATTTTATGACTGAGTAGCTTTCCATATGTCTTCCTTGGTGGCTTCCTGGCCACCTGCCTGTCAAGGAGGACATGTGGGTTCAATCCCTAGTTAAGGAAGGTCCCTTGGAAAAGGAAATGGCAGCCCACTGGAGTATTCTTGCCTTGAAAATTCCATGGGCAGAGGAGCCTGGAGGGGTAGAGTCCTTAGGGTCGCCAAGAGTGGGATATGACTTAATGACTGAACAATGAGTACCCCATAGTACAAATGTACTAAATCTTCATCCATTCATCTATTCTCTGTTGGAGATTGAGGTTGCTTCCATGTCCCGGTGAATGGCGTGATTCAAGGAATATAGGGGTCCATGTGTCTTTTTTAATTAGCGTTGCATTTCTAAACTATTTTTTAAAAGGCATTGCTAGGTCATGTGTTGTTACATGCTTCATTTTCTCAGAAATTCCGTACTGAAAACCATCAATATTTTAATCTTAGGAAATACCCTTTAGTAAGCAATTTTAGTCAAGGCTATATTTTTCCAGTGGTCATTTATGAATACGAGAGTTGGACTGTGAAGAAAGCTGAGTGCCAAAGAATTCATGCTTTTGAACTGTGGTGTTGGAGAAGACTCTTGAGTGTCCCTTGGACTGCAAGGAGATCCAACCAGTCCATCCTAAAAGAGATCAGTCCTGAGTGTTCATTGGAAGGACTGATGCTGAAGCTGAAACTCCAAAATTTTGGCTACCTCACTCGAAGAGTTGACTCATTGGAAAAGACTCTGATGCTGGGAGGGATTGGGGGCAGGAGTTTGTGATGGACAGGGAGGCCTGGCATGCTGCGATTCATGGGGTCTCAAAGAGTCAGACACCACTGAGGGACTGAAATGAATTGAACTGAACTGAAGCAAGTTTGAATTTTTGAGGCTGTTAGTTGCTGGCATCATACCTTGAGGTGTAATAAACACTACTATGAGTCAATACCTTGTGGCAACTTGTATGCCTTTTTAGCAAATGGGACTGCAACCCACACATGAGAAGTCTCCCCAGCTAAGCTCCCACCACTGCACTCACACGCAGAAACACCAACTCCTATTCTTTTTCTCTCATGGGAAGTATATCATTGGGGATCAATCTGTACCAAGTTCTTCACCCTACTTTCTGGCTAACTGTACCTTCTGGTCCCACAGGACCCGTCTCCCTCCCTTTTCACACCCTTATCCCTTCCCTGCCCTCTCTGCACCCCTCTCCACACCCCACTACTTATCAGAGAAGTCAGAGACACATAATTATACATCAGGTTGATTTTATTTAATTTTCATTATTAATGTATGCTGTTAGTATCAGATTCAACACCTGTAGTGTTGCCGTTTCTCAGTGGGGAGACCCACGAAGATTTCTGAGGTCTCTAGCCATGCTCTGAAGTGACTGACTGCCCACTAGTTTAGCTGGAATTGCAAGATTCTGCACAATTCCTGGGACCTTCTCTGGTTCATTCTGCTTCAGCTCTTCATTCAACTTGGAACACGGGATACAGAGCTTTGAGCCTCTGATTTTCTTCAATTTCTTTAAGTAGGAGATTTTTTTGAGAAACTTCATTGGTCAGCTTTGCTTGAATGTGCTTATTCACTCTCACAGTTACCCTGGCCACTTGGAGAAAACAAGAGAGGGATCTTAGAATCGAATCAATTTGGGGAAGAGGGTGAAGATGGATTGGAAAGATGGCTTCAGGAGAATGGGTGTGTGCAGAGAAAGGGTATGTGCCAGGCAAGGGCAGTGGAGGATGTCTTATGGGGCCGTGTTAATGGGCAAGAGAAGCTTGTGTGGTTTTAGCAGACCTTAACACTTCTTTGGGACCTCTTGATAGGAGGTTATCTTTTCTTCCTAGGTATCTGGAGAGAGCTGATCCATACAGCTCTAGAGCCTTATGGCCTCTCAGTCAACTCAGTCATTTTGAAGTCACCCAGTGGTCTGCTCCAGAGCCCTGAGCAGCCTTCTATATACCCCACCCCTTAAGGTTTATGAAGTCAGTAAGTCACTTCCCCTAACAATGGTGGGCCTAGGTGAGCCTTGACATCACAAAGCACAATCCTGACACCTCTAGGGGAGGATGGGAGATGATTTGGTGGGAGAAATGAGGCATTTTTAATGCCCCTTAAGAGTCCTTCAAACTCACCTGTCATCCTCATTTCTCTAAGTCAACTCTGAAGAATCACAATGCAGGGAAAGTGTTTCTCCTCCAAACCTTGCCCCACAGCCACAGTATTCAAGCTTTCATTCTGTTCTCTCTCACATATGCCATTATCTAGTTTTCAATATCTTGCCTAAAATCCCTCCCTCATAATTAAGCTGTATTGAAGTGTCTGTGGAAATCATTCCACTTTTATGATCTTAAAACACCTTGAAGACCATTTAATTCTGGGCCACCTATCAGAAACCTTTTCTATCACACCTCCTTTTCTCAGTGTTCATGTAGCTCTCCTCATTTTTCTGGTTTCCAGTCTGAAACACTTGTCTTCACGCTGTGAGAATGCAATGAATGCACTTGCCCTTGCTCCACATGGAGCTGTCTTGTTTCAAGTCTAGGGTTCATGGTCATCTAACTAGGTGTACTGCCCAGGCTTGGAATTTAACAGGGTGATGGGGATGAGGAAGACAAATGCATGCTTCAGGTTGTGCTGGGGTATCCCAAGATAGAAATCTCCACCTACAACTGATTTGTATTCCCAGGAATAGATGGAGCTTGCCCAGAGATGGGTGAGCCTCATGTGCAAAGGTCTTCTCAACATATACCCTCACAAATCACTTTTCTCATCTTGTTTTCCTGCTGGAACTTCTAGAGGAGATTACCTCATAGTTGAAACTGTGGTGGAATTCATTTCTATGAAAAACTGCCACAAACTCCTGACTTCTTATAGGAAACACTGAGTAATCATGTCCTGTCCATCCAGTTCCCTAGGTCTCTCTTTAAGGTGGCTGGTTCTGGAGGAAAGGGGAATGAGTAGTTTGCTTCACTACAATCCTTGTGTTCCTAATTGACAAGCAGGTTCAGTCAGCCTGAGGTGTTTCTCTCGGGACACAGTTTTTTGCCTTAGTGGGACTTCCTGGGAAACTTCCACAGGAAACTGAAGTGCTCATTTCCTGGTGTCCACCAGTTACTTATTCACCAAATATGCATCACACTGCTTAAAATTTTAAGAGGTAGATGAAAACACAACATAAACAAACCCAGAAGGGGACTCTTAAAATTTTTAGAACAAAGAACCTAGAACATGGTAGCAAAATGAAAAAGACATGAGCCAAGTTCATAAGAAAGATGTTCCACTAGCCATTCACTTTTTTAAGAGATGTTTAAAAGACATGAACAGCCAAATGACAAGAAAGATATGGAGTTAGACCCTAAACACATTATAAAGATATTTATTATCACAAAGGTAAGAGAAATCATTTTAATATTCCCTTGAGAAATCAAACTTACTCAGAAGTGGCATAGATTTTAGAACTTTCAGTGACATTAAAATACTAGGAATAATTGTGGTTTGTTTTTTTTTTTTTTTAGTGTACGAGCACCCTCTAAGGAAGCTGTCTTTATTTGTATTTTGAGAGTGAACACATATATGGAAAATGCTGTGATGGTGACACAAGGCTCAGTCCCTTTTTAACTGACTTCCTGGGGAGAAAGTCAAAGACGTGGGGAAGCAGAACAATGGAATGCAAACACAGAAATTACCTCTGTTCATCTCGGTGAGTAAACACATGGCCTAAATGCAGCCATTCCCAAAACTCATCTTTGCTGGAGGTAAAGGCTAAGTAAACAAAACGCCAGGCTGTGTGTCTGAGACACATGTGATGCTGCATATACTGGCCTCGTGTGTGGAGAAGGAATTTTGGTCAGGCCATGATGAGAAAGGCAGAATGGTCACATGGAATCAAAAGCCCAGTTCTTTGTGACCGGGCACGTTTTGCTGGCAACAGTTAACTGTATACACGGCCGTTTACTGGAACGGGGGTTTCGGCTTCCCTTCCCATCCCCAAAGCAGCGCAACAGGTAGGAAACGGACGCAGAACAGAGGAGCATGCTGTTAACTGGGGGACTTCAGTGCAGCCTGTGGGAATGAATCCCTGGGCCGGGCTGGAGTGACGGTGCCCTCGGCCGCATTCCCCAGGGTCCTCTTATGTTGTGCGATGGTTATTTACAGGAGGGTTAGACAAAATAGTTAACTACTAAAGGTATCCCAAAAAGGGCCTGAGAAAATCTGGTTAAAATGTATAACCTTGTATTGCTACGGATGGGAGTAGTCGTTTTTATCTCTTAAAAATAATAAAAAGATTCTGTTAAAAAATATATTTATCCAGAAAGATGTTGATTTGAACTCTAAAAAGCAACGTGGGTTCACCATTTTCCCTTTTGAGTACAGAGCCACTGAGTTCTGTCTGTAGCTCCCTTGCTCATTTCAAGCCCACCCCTTCCTCTCCAGTGTGCCCAGGGCACGTGGCGGGGTCTTCCCAGGCCTCTGGGTGGAGACCTCTCACCAGAGAAGACATGGAACACACCCCTGCTTTGGTGATCCTTTGGCCAGCCTGCCCACTTCGAGAACAAGCCTCGGGCTGTCCTAGCTGCTCCTTCAGGGTCAGGGTTAGCTGCCTTGGGTTTAGCCTGGAGGATCCTGCTCTCAAAGGAACTGCCTTTACAAATTCAAATCAGACCCCTCCTCGACAAGAAGTGGAGGTGGTTTGAAACTATCAGTAATTTTTAAGGCTAAGGCAACATCCGTTGTCATCTGTGTATCTTAATTTGATGCAAATAGTTAACCCTAAATCTAAAATAGATCCTGTACTTATCTCCTCTTCAGCTGTGGCGGGAGGGGTGGAATAAGGTGGGGGTGGCTTAGGAACAGTGAAGGTGCCCTGGAAACCCTGTACAAAGGTAAAAATTAAAGAGCAGATCGGCACAGGTGATCCATTTCTTTGGTGAACTGTAAAGAAGTGTCTCCCAGGTCCTCATACACCACGCTCTGCAAAGGCTGCTGCTCTCCTCTATAAAAGCACCCGACTCTGCAACAACTCGTCATCACTCCTCGATAAAAATTAATCTACAAACCTGGGGGGAGGGGCAGTGGGAGGAGGGACTGGGTTTGTATCTAAAGCTGGTAAGTAAAAAACGTGACCTGCAAGCCAACAGAGCTAATGGAAAGTGACGATGCTCTCCTCCCCTGATGCCTGGAGCGCGGGGGCTGCGGGACCCCAGCCCGTTAACCGGGGAGCGTGGCGGGTGGGCCCGGAGAAGCCCCGGCCCTGCACCTCTGCAGAAAGCAGGAGACAGCTGCCTTCTGCCGCACCCGCGTAAGGTGCAGTCCCGCGCAGGCGCAGTCCCTCGACCGGGAGCGCAGACAGGGGGGCTGGAGGCAGGCGGGCCTATTTCTCGGTGAGTGACAGCTGGAGGACTTGCTGCAGCTCCGCCTCCTCCTCGCGCAGCCGCAGCTCGCGCTCCTCCAGCTCTTTGGCGGAGAGCTCCATGGCTAGCTGCAGGTCGCTGTCAAAGCGGCTGGTCTCACTGGAGGTGCCGGAGCCCAGGCCTTCGGAGCTGCTGAGGAGGCTCTCCTGGATGGCCCTTTCATACTGGGCGTCATAGGCATGTGCCTGGCTAATCCCTCCATTAGAAGCTGGTCCTGAAAGCTCCTGGCTTCGGCTGGACTCCAGTAAGCTCTGCTGGATGGCAAACTGCATTATCTCGTAATCTTCATCCTGCAGATGCACATTTCTGCCATTGTCTTGGACATGGTAAGACTCAGGGATTTCAAACACAGACTGATCAACCTCGAAGTTTGTGAGAGGGGAAGCTGAATCAGGCTGGGTCCCTTCCACATGTTGAGATACAGTTTCTTCAGCAGTGCTACAGCCATTAACATTTCCAAATGTAATCCGTGCATTTAAGACATGAAACAAGGGAATTTCTATTTTGATGGGAAATCCGGGCGGGAACTCCAGTTTGATGAAGTCTCTCAGCCGGGCAAAATGTGCGCTGGTGCGGGCCATCAGGTCAATGATGGGGACCACCTGCTCCACCAGGGACAGCGGGAACTCCTCACACATCCATAGCATTGCTTTAAACTTTTGCGTCCTAATCGTCAGCTCCTTTGGCCTTCCGATGTCCCTGTCTTTCAGATCGAACTCTTCGTTGAAGTACTCATCAGGCGTGATGGCTGTGGGGTTGTGGGCCGTGGCGCACTCTGTCGTGAGGTCCCCTTGAGCACCAAACTGGTGTTCCACAGTCCCAAGCAGCGATTCCAGTGGGTTCCTGTCGGCTTTGTATCTTTTTTTTTCCTCCTCGGTCAGATGTTCTGTCCGTATTTTGGTGATCACACTTACATTGTTCACCGTGTAAACCTTTGCTTCGTAACCATTAACAACTTCTGCTTTATCTGTCCTCCAGCCCCAGAATCCGGATTTAGTTCTTTCAAAAGCAATGTTTTTAGTATCGAGGCTGGTGTTAATGACGGGGCTTGTGAGCCGCCTCTCAACCTCCCTGCTTTTAGGTTTCATCAGGTCCAGAGTGAGGCGTTCCATTTCCTGGGAAAGGTCAAAGTGTTCAGTGGTGACCACTTTGTCATCATGGTTGACTTCCATCAACTCTGCCCAATTGTCTTCTCCTTTAAAGATGAAACTCCGCCTCCCTCTTATCCAGCTCATGTTCTCAAAGCCCAGCAGCGTGATATCCACACGCAGTTTGGCACCGCTTTTCCAAATGCGACAGACATCATTCGGGCATATTCGGGAAACCAAGGGCACCCAGCTGGTGAATTCCCATTTCATCTGCACGTAAAAATCCGGAGCCTCGAGAATTTTCTGGAGCAACTCCGGAACTCCCTCAAGGGCCATGGACGTGTTGTGGAAGTCCCGATGCTGAAGGACTGTGTACACCATCTCGGGGTCGCCGGTGCTCACAGCCTCGTGCAAAACTGTCCAACCCTCGCGATTTTCCTTTGTCACATCTGCTTTATGTCGAAGCAGGACTCTCGCAGATTCCAAATGTCCCAAAGAAACAGCAAGATGCAACAAGGTACGACCTCGAGGATCCAGGGCCTCCACGTTCTCTGGTCACTACATTTTGCTGCTTCCCCTGGTATTAATCAGCACTGGGAGGAAGTGAATCTCTTCCAGAGAGGGAGACCCCCAAATCAAGAAGGTTTAGAAACCAATAATTGTGGTTTTTATGTTATAAAATTAAGTAGAGACATGGAAATCATAAAATAGACTGAATTTCATCTTATAGATTTGAAAGCTATAGTGTAAGATAACAAATATTGTGGATAGAATAAATGACAGATCAGGCAGGGCAGTAGGAGAAAACTGTGCATTGAAGAGGGAGCAATAGAATGTGCACAGACTACACCATTATATACAATGTTTGCACAGCAAAATATAATGATTTTTGTACCCATAAGAATGTAGTATTGGTTAAATTTTGAAACTCCAAAAGTGTAATTCAACTTACTAAGGAACTAAAAATGGGAA
This sequence comes from Cervus canadensis, assembly GCF_019320065.1. Taxonomy (NCBI): domain Eukaryota; kingdom Metazoa; phylum Chordata; class Mammalia; order Artiodactyla; family Cervidae; genus Cervus; species Cervus canadensis. The sequence goes on from NC_057420.1 coordinate 6,466,963, forward strand.
ACACAGTAAATGTTGAAACACAGTTAATGCTGAAAAATAATTTGATAAAATGTAATATCTATTCCTGGGTTGGGAAGATCCCATGGAGTAGGGCATGACAACCCACTCCTGTATTCTTGCCTGGAAAGTCCCCGAGGCCAGAGGAGGCTGTTGGGCTTACACTCCATGGGGTCACAAAGAGCTGGACACAAGTGAACGACTGAGCACATTCTGTATAAAATTTCTTAGCAAACTAGAAAGAGAAAACTTCCTCAACCTGAGGAAGCTAATAAGCTGCATAACTAACATAACACTTTGTGGTAGAACACCGAGTGTTTTACCTCTATGATCAGATGTCCACTCTGTTTATATTGAATTTCTGTCCATGAAAGCTTTCTGGGAAGTGATAAAGAACTTACTCAATTTGGAAAAGAATTAAACTGCTTTTATTTGTCAGAGATATCTATGTAGACTATCCAATGAACTCTATAGCAGCAGAATTACTAAACCTAAGAATTAATTTAAGCAATCTTACAAATTATACAGATGATATTACAATTTAATTAATTTCTTTTCTATATAGTAGAACATAATTGAAAATTAAAATAAAAAATAATAACAGTAACATTGAATTTAAAAAAGGAATCTAACAAATTATATGAAATGCATGAATGTAAAAAAAAAAAAGAAAGAAAGAAAAGAAAAGAAATGCACAAAAAATTTGTACAGTAAATTCACGAAATAAATATATACAGATGGCAATTAGGCATGCAGGGTACACCAAATTGATGGCTCTAATGAGAGAATAGACTAGAACAAGTGTGATGAGGATGTGAAAAAAATTTGAACTTTCATGCTTGTTATTGGAAAACAAAATGGTACAGCCCTGGTGGAAAACACCTGGTGGAAGTTGCTTTAAAATTAAACATTGGGCTACCATATGACCCAGAAATCCCACTGCTATGTTTATATCAGCCAGTATGAGGGGGAAAAGTTTACTTAAAGATGTACAGATGAGTGTTCATAGCAGTCTTATATCTAATAGTCAGTAAGTTTTGATGAACAAGATGGCAGAGGGATAGTTGAACATGGAGTATGTCCATGGAGTATGGACACGTCAGGAACACACATTCAGAGATAGAAGTGCTTGCAGAACACCTGCTGAGAAATGACAAGAGTACTGACCAGCAGAAAAGAATATATGGAACCACAAAACTGTAGGATGAAGGAACTAGGAGGGAAAACAGTAGTGGTAGTGGGACTGGACCTGCCCTTTGATGGGTGAAGAAATGAAGTAGGGGTCTTGATCCCCCACATGGGGAGCAAATGTTCTGGATCAGAGGAGAAATAAAAATTTAGACTGAGAGTGAAAAGCTGATCTGCAAAAAGCCTAAATGGAGTGTGAATCAAACAGTCCTTCTGCAGCCATACACACAACCAGAGAGAGATGAAGGTAATCCTGAAGACACAGAAACTGAGAGCGTGGATTTGGAATTTGGCAATCCAGGATGAGGCTGCATGTTTCACTTGGGAGAGAGTGGCTGACTTTATTTTTGGGGGCTCCAAAATCACTTGCAGATTGGTGATTGCAGCCATGAAATTAAAAGATGTTTTACTCCTTTGGAAGGAAGTTATGACAACCTAGAATAGCATATTA
>NC_057420.1:6468630-6472585 GCF_019320065.1 Cervus canadensis
AAAAAATAATAACAGTAACATTGAATTTAAAAAAGGAATCTAACAAATTATATGAAATGCATGAATGTAAAAAAAAAAAAGAAAGAAAGAAAAGAAAAGAAATGCACAAAAAATTTGTACAGTAAATTCACGAAATAAATATATACAGATGGCAATTAGGCATGCAGGGTACACCAAATTGATGGCTCTAATGAGAGAATAGACTAGAACAAGTGTGATGAGGATGTGAAAAAAATTTGAACTTTCATGCTTGTTATTGGAAAACAAAATGGTACAGCCCTGGTGGAAAACACCTGGTGGAAGTTGCTTTAAAATTAAACATTGGGCTACCATATGACCCAGAAATCCCACTGCTATGTTTATATCAGCCAGTATGAGGGGGAAAAGTTTACTTAAAGATGTACAGATGAGTGTTCATAGCAGTCTTATATCTAATAGTCAGTAAGTTTTGATGAACAAGATGGCAGAGGGATAGTTGAACATGGAGTATGTCCATGGAGTATGGACACGTCAGGAACACACATTCAGAGATAGAAGTGCTTGCAGAACACCTGCTGAGAAATGACAAGAGTACCTGACCAGCAGAAAAGAATATATGGAACCACAAAACTGTAGGATGAAGGAACTAGGAGGGAAAACAGTAGTGGTAGTGGGACTGGACCTGCCCTTGATGGGTGGAAGAAATGAAGTAGGGGTCTTATCCCCACATGGGAGCAAATGTCTGGATCAGAGGAGAAATATTTAAGACTGAGAGTGAAATAGCTGATCTGCAAAAAGCCTAAATGGAGTGTGAATCAAACAGTCCTTCCTGCAGCCATACACACCCCAGAGAGAGATGAAGGTATCCTAGAAGACACAGAAACTGAGAGCTGGAATTTTGGGATTGTGAGCAATCCCAGGATGAGGGCTGCTGTTCACTGTGGAGAGAGTGGCTGACTTTATTTTTGGGGGCTCCAAAATCACTGCAGATGGTGATTGCAGCCATGAAATTAAAAGATGTTTACTCCTTGGAAGGAAAGTTATGACCAACCTAGATAGCATATTAAAAGCGGAGACATTATTTTGTCAACAAAGGTCCGTCTAGTCAAGGCTATGATTTTTCCAGTGGTCATGTATGGATATGAGACTTGGACTACATAGAAAGCTGAGTGCCAAAGGATTGATGCTTCTGAACTGTAGTGTTGGAGAAGACTCTTGAGAATTCCTTGGACTGCAAGGAGATCCAACCGGTCCATCCTAAAGGAGATCAGTCCTGGGTGTTCATTGGAAGGCCAATAATTTGGCCACCTAATGCGAAGAGCTGAGTCATTTGAAAAGACCCAGATGCTGAGAAAAATTGAGGGCAGGAGGAGAAGGGGACAATAGAGCATGAGATGGTTGGATGGCATCACAGACTCAATGGACACGGGTTTGGGTACACTCCGGCAGTTGGTGATGGACAGGGAGGCCTGGCGTGCTGCAATTCATGGACTTGCAAAGAGTCAAACATGACTGAGTGACAGAACTGAACTGAGGGAGGGGATCTGGGCGGTAAATTCCTGTGGAGGAATGCCAGGCACCGTGGAAGCAAGGTGATACTGCTGAGTCAATCATAGGGCTGGAGCCATCACCATAGCCTCTCCCCACCCACCAGCTTTGGCACCTGAACAATAGAGAGGCTGGCACATCAAGCTCCTGACTCACTTAACTACAGATTAGGACCACCTAAGATGACCCTTAATGATCCTGACATTGATATCTACAGAGTAGAACCCCAGCCAGGGGGCCCTTCTATGTGCCTGATGTGTGAATCACCAGAGAAGGACCCCAGGCAATGGAGCCCTCTAAGTGGCTGAAAGAGCAGAACTATGGAGAAAGACTGGCCAAAGAGACCTCCTGATTGCCAGCTACAAGAGGCTGGAAAAGAGATTCTAATAGGGCCATAACTCCTGTACAGAGGCAGTCCACGCCCCTGTACACTTGATGCAGCCAGGATCCCCACAAACCATGAAGTTGAGTCACCTTCAAAGTCAACTCTCCCTGGGGCATAACTGCCACAGGTAAAAAATGTCTTGTGTCTACGCATGCAGCATCACAATAGTAGTGTCTGACTCTTTTTGACCCTGTAGACTGTGGCCTGATAGGCTTCTCTGTCAGGGAAGATGTTTCTACAGGCAAGAACACTGGAGCATATTGGCCAATACTTGTTTCTGTACCCTTCTAGAGCACTATATTTCATGCTGCCCTAGCAGTCAACTCCCCTGAGTATCTGGTGCTGCCAGAAACCCTGTGGCCTAAGCAGCAACAACTCCACATCTGGCCCTCACAAGGGCAAACCTAAGTCCTCCTTGGCAGCCTCAGGAGAAAACCCAGTGCATGATCCACACTTGGAAGTGGAAATAAAACCACATTTGAAATCCAGGGGCAGTGTGGCTAGGAAGAAGGAACACGTCCCAAAAACTTCCTACCAGCTGTACAAGCTGCAGATTAAATCCACACGATCAACAAGGCAGATTCTGTGTCTATGGAGCTTATTAAAGGACGTTGAGATCTCCTAGAAAAGAAAACACACTATTTCTGATAGCTGTGAACATTGGAGGCAAGAACACGTAGTAATAGGACCAGATTAAAATCTGAGCTGAACCCACATCAGGTCCAGAGATCAGAGCAGTTTTGGAGGAAATCCTAGGGTGGTGAGGTGGACTGTGACTTCCAGCAATGTAAAGGAATCTGATAGCAGTGACTCAAGAAAAACATATATTAAACTTATGTTTTGACTGGCACTATAGATGCTGAAGCTGAAACTCCAATACTTTGGCCAGCTGATGCAAAAAGTTGACCCACTGGAAAAGACCCTGATGCTGGGAGGGATTGGGGGCAGGAGGAGAAGGGGATGACAGAGGATGAGATGGTTGGATGGCATCACCGACTCAATGGACATGAGTTTGAGTAAACTCCAGGGGTTGGTGATGGACAGGGAGGCCTGGTGTGCTGTGATTCATGGGGTCGCAAAGAGTTAGACATGACTGAGTGACTGAACTGAACTGAACTGGAATGATAGATTCTCTTGCATTTTTTACTTTTTCTTTCCTTTTTTCTCTCCTCTGTTGTAGTTGTCAATTTTTCCCCTTATTTCTTTCTTTTTCCATTTAAAAAAAAATTCTTTTCTCTTCTTTATTCTTCTAATTTTTAAAAACTATTATATTTTTTTCTACATTTATTCTCTTATTTGCCTTTCCATTGTTCCTTTCCCCTTTCAGTTAACCTTTAATGTATATAAATATTATTTGTCTCCTTCTAACTTTGCATATCTATTCTTTCTTTCCTTTCTTTCTTTCCTCTCAACATTTTGTTAGTTTTACTTCCATTGCTTTAATCCCCACTTGCCATATTACTTTAGTTTTGTTTTCCAGTTTGTGTTTTAGTTAGTTTTGTTCTTAACTGGTAGATATCATATTTTGGTTTCCTTTTGCTGCGCTAAACTATTTTATTTTTGTTGGACTGTTTTGATTTTGCTTATGGGTGTATATGGGAATATATGTGTTCAGTTCAGTCACTCCGTCGTGTTCGACTCTTTGTGACCCCATGAACCGCAACACGTCAGGCCTCCCTGTCCATTACCAACTCCCAGAGTCCACCCAAACCCATGTCCACTGAGTCAGTGATGCCATCTAACCATCTCATCCTCTGTCGTCCCCTTCTCCTCCTGCCCCCAATCTTTCCCAGCGTCAGGGTCTTTTCAAATGACTCGGCTCTTCACATCAGATGATTGGAAGTATTGGAGTTTCAGCTTCAACATCATTCCTTCCAATGAACATCCAGGACTGATCTCCTTTAGGGTGAACTAGTTGGATGTCCTTGCAGTGCAAGGGACTCTCAAGAGTCTTCTCCAACACCATAGTTCAAAAGCATCAATTCTTTGGCACTCAGCTTTCTTTGTAGTCCAACTCTCACATCCATACATGACCACTGGAAA
>NC_057420.1:6472755-6512302 GCF_019320065.1 Cervus canadensis
AAAAAAAAAAAAAAAAGTATGAGAAAATTTTTGAAGAGATGCTAGTTGAAAATTTCCCCAACATGAAAAAGGAAACAGTCAATAAAATCCAAGAGGTGCAAAGAGTCCCTTACAGGATAAACCCAAGGGAAAAACACCAAGACACATATTAATAAAATTAACAAAGATTAAGCATGAAGAAAGAATATTAAAAATAGCAAGGGAAAAGCAACAAGTAACATAGAACAGAAACCCCTATGTTTAACAGCTGCTCTTTGGATAGCTGCTCTGCAGGCCAGAAGTAAATAGCAGCATATATTTAAAGCACTGAAAGGGAAAAATCCACAATCAAGAATATCCTACTTGACAAGGATCTCCTTCAAAATTGATGGAGTAATCAAAAGTTTTTCAGATAAGGAAAAGGTAAGAGAATTCACTACCAAAAAAAACAGGTTTAGAACTTATGTTAAAGGGACTTTTATAGTCAACAAGTAAAAGAAAAGGAAAAAGCATTTACAAAATCAACCCCAAACGATTAAGAAAGTGGCAATAGGAACACATATATCAATAATCATTTTAAATGCAAATGAATTAATGCTCCAAACAGAGACACACTGGTTGAATGGATTAAAAAAAAAAAGACCCGGGAGTAGGGGGGTGGGGGGAGGGTGGTCGCAATATGTCAGAGGAATAGGATGGGCAGACCACTTTCTCACCAAGAAATTCATCAGAAGATCATTTGAATGCTGAGCAACTTCCTCAAAACAATTCTTGAATGCTGGCAGAGTTCACCAGGCACACAGTTTATTGTGATCCACAGAGTCAAAGTTTCTGGCATAGTCAACAAATCAGAAATAGATGTTTTTCTGGAACTCTCTTGTTTTTTCGATGATCCAGCAGATGTTGGCCACTTGATCTCTGGTTCTTCTGACTTTTCTAAAGCCAGGTTGAACATCTGGAAGTTCACAGTTCACATATTTCTGAAGCCTGGCTTGGAGAATTTTGAGCATTACTTTACTAGCCTGTGAGATGAGTTCAGTTGTGCGGTAGTTTGGTCATTTGGAATTGCCTTTCTTTGGCATTGGAATGAAAACTGACCTCTTCCAGTTCTGTGGCCACTGCTGACTTTTCCAAATTTGTTGTCATATTGAGTCACTTTCACAGCATCATCTTTCAGGATTTGAAATAGCTCAACTGAAATTCCATCACCTCCACTAGCTTTGTTCATAGTGATGTTTCTTAAGGCCCACATAACTTTGCATTCCAGGATGTCTGGCTCTAGGTGAGTGATCACACCATCGTGATTACCTGGGTCTTGAAGGTCTTTTTTGTACAGTTCTTCTGTGTATTTTTGCCACTTCTTCTTAATATCTTGTTTCTGTTAGGTCCATACCATATCTCTCCTTTATTGAGCCCATCTTTGCATGAAATGCTCACTACATATCTCTAATTTTCTTGAAGAAATGTCTAGTCTTTCCCATTGTATTGTTTTTCTCTATTTGTTTGCACTGACCACTGAGGAAGGCTTTCTTATCTCTCTTTGCTATTCTTTGGAACTCTGCATTCAAATGGGTATACCTTTTCGTTTTGCCTTTGCTTTTTGCTCATCTTCTTTTCACAGCTATTTGTAAGATTTCCTCAGACAGCCATTTTGATTTTTTGCATTTATTTTTCTTTTTCTATTACCTTGCAAAAAAAGATCCTATAGCAAATTATAGCAAATTTCAGATATGCATATTTTATAAGTTTTGTGATTGATTGCATTTTGTAAGTTTAGTATTGTATTTTGGAGAGTCTAACCACTACTCTAAACTTTTCTTTTTTTAAATTACATTATGTGTGTTAATTGGAGGCTAAATACTTTAAAATATTGTAATGTTTTTTGCCAATCATTGGCATGAATCAGCCATGCATGTACATATGTCCTTCATCCTGAAACACCTTCCAGCTCCCTCCTCACCCCACCCACGGCCTACCCAGTGCAACAGCCCTGAGCAACCCGTCTCATGCATTGAGCCTGAACTGTTGATCTATTTCCATATAGTTATATACATGTTCAATGCTAGTCTCTCAAATCATCCTGCCTCGCCTTCTCCCACAGAGTCCAAAAGTCTGTTTTTATCTTTGCTGTTTCACATGTAGGGTCATTGTTACCATCTTTCTAAATTCCATATATATGCATTAATATACTGCATTGATATTTTTCTTTCTGATTTACTTCACTCTGTATAATAGGCTCCGTTTCAACCAGCTCATTAGAGCTGATTCAAATTCATTCTTTTAATAGCTGAGTAATATCCCATGGTGTATATGTAGCACAGCTTTCTTATCCATTCCTCTGCCAAAGGACATCCATGATGCTTCCATGTCCTAGCTATTGTAAAGAGTGAGTGTTATGATGAAAAATGGGGTACATGTGTCTCTTTCAATTCTGGGCTCCTCAGTGAGCATGCCCTACAGTGGGATTGCTGGTTCTTATGGCAGTTCTATTTCCAGGTGTTTTTTTGTTTGTTTGTTTGTTTGTTTTTAAGGAATATCCACACTGCTCTCCATAGTGATTGTACTAGTTTGCATTCCAAAGAACAGTGTAAGAGGGTTCCCTTTTCTCTGAACCCTCTTCAGCATTTATTGTTTGTACAATTTTTGACAGCAGCCATTCTCAACATCGTGAGATGGTACTTCATTGTGGTTTTGATTTGCATTTCTCTGATAATGAGTGATGTTGAGTATGTTTTCATCTGTTTGTTTGCCACCTGTACGTCTTCTTTGGAGAAATGTCTGTTTAGTTCTTTGGCCCATTTTTTAATTGGGTTATTTATTTTTCCAGTATTGAGCTGTTTATATATTTTTGAGATTCTTTGCCAGTTACTTTGTTTGCTATTATTTTCTCCCATTCTGAAGGCTGTATGTTCACCTTGCTTATAGTTTCCTTCATTGTGCAGAATCTTTTAAGTTTAATTAGCTCTCATTTGTTTATTTTTGCTCCTATTTTCTTTACTGTGATTTGTGTCAGAGAGTGTTTTGTCTGTGTTTTCCTTTAGGAGTTTTATAGTTTCTGTCCTTACATTTGGATCTTCAATCCATTTTGAGTTTATTTTTGTCTATGGTGTTATAAAGTGTTCTAGTTTCATTCTTTTACATGTGGTTGACCAGTTTCCCCAGGACCACTTGTTAAATAGATTGTCTTTTTTCTGTCCATAGGTTCATGGATTTATCTCTGACCTTTCTGTTTTGTTCCATTCATCTATATTTCTGTCTTTGTGCCAGTACTATACTGTCCTCATAACTGTAGCTTTGCAGTACAGTCTGAAGTCAGGCAGGTTGACTCCTACAGTTTCATTCTTCTTTCTCCAGATTGCTTTGGCTATTCAAGGTTTCTTGTATTTCCATACAAATTGTGAAGTTATTTGTTCTTGTTCTGTGAAAAATACCTTTGGTAGCTAGATAATTACTTTAAATAATATAAATTACTTTAATTTACTTTAAATTAATTACTTTAATTACTGTAAATGGATTAAATGTTCCAACCAAAAGACATAGACAGGCTGAATGGATACAAAAACAAGACCCATATATATGCTGTCTACCAGAAACCCACTTCATATGTAAAGCACATATAAAGTCTTTATCAAGATTAAGACACAAAATGTGCATTTATTTATGTCTAAATCACTGAAACAAAATATTCATTGCAAGGCACAAACTTTTTTAGCTTGAAAAGTACAAAATCTTAAGTTGGAACATAAAGTGTTTTAATTCAATTGTCAGTTATTTTGAAAATATGGACCAAACAAAATAAAATTATATTAATTAGGGCTGCTTAAACTCCAACTTTCACAGATGTTTTTTCTTACATTTTTACAGTCATTATCATTTCCTTTAATTTATGAATGTAACTAGAAAGTTGCTCTATTGAGTGGGTGTTAAAAATTACTCTTCTCTTTTGTGTGGAACACACTGTTTAACACTACTGTTGGGAGAAGTTTATTGCCTAAAACCTTTTATAATTCAGCTCAAGTGTTCTAGGTGTTTTATAATTCAGCTATGCTGTCTAGGATTGTTGCATTGCTTTGTTTAGGCTGAGGATTTTCTCATCTACTTTAAATATGTTACGAGTTTCTGTTAGGAATTATTGTCTGTTGTTGTTTACTTGCTCAGTAGTATCCAACTCTTTGTCATCCTATGGAAAGTAAGGCAACCAGGCTCCTCTGTCCATGGGGATTCTTCAGGCAAGATCACTGGAGTGAGTTGCCTTGCACTCCTCCAGGGGATCTTCTCAATCCCAGAATAGGTATTAGATTTTATCAAATTATTTTTTCAGCATTTGTTGAGATGACCCTATTGTGTTTCATTTTTAGTTCTTTGGTAAGATGAATTACATCAATGGGTTTTCAAAGGTTTAACCAATGCTTCATTCTTAGGGAGAGAAAAATCAATAGATTATGCTATGCATATTTTATATATATATAGGTGTATTCTGTGCACTTTCTATTCCTACCTCTTCAAGTGAACAATTTTCTCCTGCTGCATTTTCTAATATGTCATTTGTTCTATCCACTGTGTGTAACCTGACACTATAATTTTCATATCTACCAGATGAAATTGGGTCTATTTGATGGGCTCCATCTTTCTACTTAATTTTACAACATACAAAGCACCACTGTTATTCCAAGTATTTTAGTGTCTGTCTGCAGTTTCTAAAATCTGTGCCATTTCTGGGTCAGTGTAATTTCTCAAGGGAATTTTAATAGATTTTTCTTACCTTAGTGAGATTACTTTTAAAAAAAATATATGGTTAGGGGCTAATTCCATACCTTTCTTTTGTATTGGCTGCTCATGTCTTTTACACATATCTTAATAAAGTTAAAGACCAGTGCTACATCTTTCTCTCTGTACAGTATTTGAAACTTTTTCACTACTCAGAGGTGATACCTCATTAGTACAGCTTTTGTATTGCTAATAATACACTGGGCTTCCCAGGTGGCACAGTGGTAAAGAATCTGCCTGCAAAGGCAGGAGCCAAAGGAGATGCGAGCTGAGAAGATCTCCTGAAGGAGTAAATGATAATTCACTCCAGAATTCTTGCCCGAAAAATGCCATAATTTCACATCGTATTGATTTTATTTTATTTTCATTATTAATGTTGCTGTTTGTATAAGATTCAACATCTGTACTGTTGGCCATTTGTCAGAGGCGAGACCTCCGAAGATGTCCGAGGTCTCTAACCAGACTCTGAAGTCACCGGCTGCCCACCAGTGCAGCTGGAATGGGAGGGGTCTCCACGAACTCTGGGACCTCCTCCATTTAGTTCTGATTCAGCTCTTCACTCACCTTGGAACACTGGCTATGAAGCTTTGAGTCTCTGATTTTCTTCAGTTTCTCTGAGGTGGCAGTTTTTTTTAAGAAGCTTTCTTGATCAGCTTTGCCTGCACGTGCTTATTCACTCTCACGGTTACCTTGGCTACCTGGAGAAAACGAGAGGGAGCACAGAATGGAATTGATTTAGGGAAGAGGGTGATGATGATGGGAATTGATGGCTTTGGGAGAAGGGGTGTGGGCAGAGATGTATTTACCAGGAAAAGACAAGGGAAGCGGTCTTATGGGGGTGGTATCACCGTGCAAGAGGAGCCTGGGTGGGTTCAGCTCACCTTGACACTTATTTCGGACTTCAGTTGACAGAAGAACTTCATCTTTTTGTCCTTGGTCTATGGAGTCAGCTGTTCCATAACTGTGCTAGAGCTGTGTGGCTCCCATCACCTTTGTCGTTTTGAAGACTCCCACTGGTCTGCTCCAGAGTGCCTGAGCACCCATATGCATGTAGCCCTCCCAAGGGAGCCATACCCTTATGCTTTATGAGGTCAGGGAGTAACATCCCTAGCCAATGGTGGGCCAGTGTGAGCCTTGACATCACAAAGTCCCATCCTGGCAGCTCTAGGGCAGGATGAGAAGTAAATCAGATATTTTGATGGGAAAATTGACATTTTTAATGCTCCTGTGGAGTCCTCCAAACTCACCTGCCATCCTCACCTCTCTAAGTCAACTCAGATGCGTCACATGACAGGGAGAGTGTGTCTCTTCCAAACCTTGCCTCTCAGCCACACTATTTGAGGTCTCATTCTGTTCTCACATTTCACCCCATTATGTAGTTTTTAATATCTTGCTTAAAATCCCTCCATGATAATTAGGCTTTGGAAGTGAGAATCATTTCATTTATCTCCTACAAGTGGTCTCAAAGCACCCTGAAGATCATTCAACTCTGGGCCACCTACCAGAAACCTTTTCCATCCCACCTCCTCTTCTCAGTGTTCACATAGCTCTACTCAGTTTTCTAGCTTCAAGTCTGAAATCCCTGTCTTCAGGCTGTGAAAATGCACTGGATACACTTGGTCTTACTCCACTTGGAGCTGTCTTATTTCAAGTCTAGGACTCATGGTCACCTCATTATGTGTACTACCCAGGCATGCATTTTAACTGGGTGATGGGAATGAAGCACATAAATGCATGCTTCAGGTTTTTCTCAGTAATAAATTGTAGGAAATGACCACCTGCTACTGATTAATATTCACAGGAAGGCATGGAGCTTGCCCAGAGCTGTGTGAGCCTTGTGTGCAAAGGTCTTCTCAACATATGCCTACACAAATCTCTTTTCTCATCTTGTTTTCCTGCTGGAACCTCCACTGGAGCTAACATAACAGTCAAGAACATGTTGGAATTCATTTCCATGAATAGCTTCCACAAGCTTCCAGATTCTTGGAGGAAACACAGTAATAATGCCCTGCCTATCCAGTTCCCAAGGTCCCTCATTCAAGTTGTTGGCTCTGGAGGAAAGGGGAATGAGTTGTGGACTTCACTACAGTCCTTGTGTTCCTAACGGAGTAGCAGGGTCAGCCAGGCTGAGGTGTGCCCCTGGGGACACAGTTTGTTGTCTTAGTGGGACTTCCCTCATTTTCCTTGAAGTGCTCACATCCTGGTGTATACTGGTTGCTTATTCAACCAGGATGCATCACATTGCTTAAAATTTTAAGAGGTAGAACAAAGCACACCATAAACAAACCCAAAAGATTACTCTTAAAGTTTTTTAGAAGAAATAACCTAAAACATGATAGAAAACTGTGAAAAAGCCATGAGCGGTTTCTAAAAGACGTAGCACTGGACTTTAACTTTATTAAGAGATGTTTAAAAGACATAAGCAGCCAATTCACAAGAAAGCCAATTCACAGTTCACATGGAACCAGCCCCTAGCCACATTAAAAAGATATTTAATTTCACTAAGGTAAAAAAAAAAAAAATCATATTAAACTTCCCTTGAGAAATCAAACTGACCAGAAATGGCATAGATTTAAGAAGTTGCAGAAACATTAAAATATTTGGAATATTTTATGTTGCCAAATTAGAGAAATGGAAATCATAAAATAAACCCAATTTCATCTGGTAAATATGATAAATATAGTGTCAGATGACAAACACAGTGGATAGAACAAGTGACAGACTAGACAAGATAGCAGGAGAAAATTCTTCACCTGAAGAGTTAGCAATGGAAAGTGCACAGACTACACCAATATATACAATGTTCACACAGCATAATCTAATGACTTTTGTCCCCCTGTGAAACTTTAACCCCCCATTGGTTGAATTTTTGACCATTAGTGTAATCAACTTACTAAAGAACTAAAAGTGAAACAGCAGGGCCATCTCAATAAATGCTGAAAAATAATTTGATAAAATCTAATATCTGTTCCTGAGTTGGGAAGGTCCCCTGGAGAAGTGATAGCCTAACCACTTCAGTAATTTTAGGCTTCTCTGATGGCTCAGCTGGTAAAGAGTCAGCCTGGCAAATAGGACACCTGGGTTATACTCCTGGGTTGGGAAGATCTCCTGGAGGAGGGCATGACAGTCCACTCCAGTATTCCTGCCTGGACAGTCCCCAAGGCCAGAGGAGCCTGGTTGGCTTACACTCCATGGGGTTGCAAATAGCTCAACACAATTGAGTGACTGACCTCATTCTTTATAAAATCTTTTAGCAATCTAGAAATTGAAAAACCTCCTCAACTCATGAAGGTCATAAACTCTATAACTAATATCATGCTTTGTGGTAGAATAATGAGGGTTTTACTTTTAAGATCAGAGTCAACAAAAAGTTATCAACACATTATATTGAATTTCTGTCCATGAAGTCATATTAGAAAATGATTGAGAAATTATCCAGTTTAGAAAAGAAGAATTAAACATTTTAGTTGTCATGACATATATGTAAACTATCTAATGAAATCTATGGCAACAATAGAATAACTAAAGTTAAGAATTATTTTAAACAGTCCTGCAAGATATACAGATGATATATAAAATTTAATTAATTGCTTTTCTATATACTGGGACACATAATTGAAAATTAAAACAAAATAAAAACTAACACTGAAGTATGAAAAATTTAAGAATCTGACAAAATATATGAAAGGCACCAATGAAAAAAAAGACAAAAGTTTGAACAGGAAATTCACTGAATAAAGATATACAGATGACAACTAAACACACAGAGCACCCCAAAATGATGACTCTTGTAAGAGAACAGACAAGAACAAGTGTGATGAGGATGTGAAATGGGAATCTTGTATGAGAATAAAAGATGGTACAGCCATGGTGAAAAACAGTTTGGAAGTTCCTTTAAAAGTTAATATTGGGTTACCATATGACTCAGCATTTCCATTCCTAGGTTGATACCAACAAATAGGAAAAAAAAAAAAAAAAAAGAATGTTAACCCAAAGACATGCACATGAATGTTCATAGCAGTCTTATTTCTAACAGTCAAAAAGTTGAAATGAACAAGATGTCAGAAGAAAAACTGGACATGGAATACATCTCTCTCCAGGGAAGCATCAGTAATACACCTTCAGGCACAGATGTGCTTGCACAACACCAGCTGAGATCAGACTGGAGTGACTGACCAGTGGAAAAGAATATATAGAACAACATAACTCAGTAGAATGAAGGAACAAGGGGGACAAACAGGTGTGTTATCAGGACTGGACCTTCCCTCCGTGGGTGGCAGAACTGAAGTAGGTGTCCAGTCCCTACATCGGAGTAATTGTCTGGATCAGAGGAGAAACACTTAAGGCTGAGTGAAACAGCTGATCTTTGGCAGCCTAAATGGATTGAGAATCAGACAGTCCTCACTGCAGCAATACACAACCCTGACAGGGACACAGGTCCCATAGAAGGCACAGCAGCTGGGAGCTGGAGTTTGGTGATTGTGGAGCAATCCCAGGGTGAGGGCTGCTGTTGAGTGTGAAGAGATGGATTGATGGATGTGTGGGGAGGAGATCGGGGTGGGAAATGCCTGTGGGGGAACTCCAGGCACCATGGAAGCAAGGCGATACTCCTAAGTCAGTTATATGGAGTGGAGCCATCACCATAGCCTCTCTCTCCCCACCCATCAGCATTGGCAGCTGAACGATAGAAATGCTGGCCCATCCAATGTTTGACTCTGAACTACAGAGTAGGACCCCACACAGAAAGACCCTTTAAGTGCCTGACAAGCAGATCTACAGAATATGACCCTAGTCAGGGGGTTCTTCTATGTGCTTGATGTGCAGAACAAGAGAGAAATATCCCAGGTGATGGACAGGGAGGTCTGGCGTGCTGTGGTCCATGGCACCATGGCACCATGTGGTCCATTGGGTCACAAAGAGTCAAACATGACTGAGTGACTGAACTGAACTGAACTGAATCCCAAGCAAGGGAGCCTGCTAAATACCTGAAAGAGTGGAGCTATGAAGAAAGACTGGCCAAAGAGGCATCCTGATCGCCAGGTACAAGAGGCTGGAAAAAAGACTCTGATAGGGCCATAACTTTTGAGGCAGACACAATCCGTGTCCCTGCATGCTTGGTGCCACCAGGGTCCCTGCAATCCAAGAAGCTGTGACATCTTCATGCCCAACTCTCACTGGGGCAGAGCTGCCACAGGCAAAAAAAAAAAAAAAAAAAAATGGTCTTGCATCTATGTGCGCAGGGTCACTTTGGTAGTGTCCAACTCTTTGCGACCCTCTAGACTGTGACCTGTCGGGGAATGGGGTTCTCCCGACAAGAATACTGGAGTGTATTTGCCAATAATGATACAATTCCCTTCTAGGGCACTATATTTCCTGCTGCCCTAGCCACCAATTCACCTGAGGACCTGGTGCTACCAGAACCCGAGGCATCCAAGCAGCTGCACTTCGACATCTGGCCCTCACTGAACTACATGAAGTGGAAATTGAAACCCAGGGTCAGTGTAACTAAGAAGACCCAAAACATTCCTACCACCTGTACAAGCTTCAGATTAAATCCAGATGATCAACTAAGCAGACTCTGTGTCTGTGGAATATATAAAAGGACATTGAGAGTTCCCACAATAGAAAATGCACTAGTTCTGACAGCTGTGAACTTTAGAGGCAAGAACACATAGGAATAGGGCCACATTAGAAACTGAGGTGGCCCCAAATCAGGTGCAGAGATCAGCACAGTATTGGAGGGCATCCTAGGAAGGTGAGGTGGACTTTCCCAGTGAGGGAAAGGACTCTGATAGCAATGACTCAAGAAAAACATATGTTATTCTTAAGTTATGACTTACTCAGTAGATTATTTTTTTATTTTTTTTTTCTTTTTCTTTCCTTTTCTCCCCATCTTTTGTTGTTGTCAATTTTATTGGCACTATAAAATCTAATTAAGTTTTGAGGTCTTTGAGTTTTTTTTTCCTCAGTCACATTTTTTATTGCTGTTATAAACCTCTGCTTCTAGGTTATGCCTTTTCAGTTCTGTGGGGTTTTCCTTTTTTATGTTTTCCTCATTTTTAATTTTAATTTTTTAAACCTATTATTATTTCTCTACACTTACCCTTTTGTTTACTTTTCCTACTGTTCTTTTCCCCTTGCAGTTAATGTTTAATGTATATAAATCTTCTTTTTGTACTTCTGTTTGTATATCTATTTTTTTTTTCTTTCTTTCCTCTCAACATATATGTTAGGTTTATTTTCATTACTCTATTCCCTAATTGGCACCTTGTTCTAGTTTTGCTTCCCACTTTGTGCTTCAGATAGTTTTCTTCTGGTAGATATAATTTTTGGTTTCCTTTGTTCACCAGGTCAATCTATTGTACTTTATTTTTGTTGGACTCTTTTGATTTGCTTCTGGTGTGTATGTATATGTGTATATTCAGTCACAATTTTTATTGTTGTTATAAATCTCTACTTCTATGTTGGGTTTTTGTAGTTGTCTGGAGTTTGCTTTTTCTTTTTTCAATTTTTCTTTATGTTTCCTTTTTTTTTTCTTCTCTCTCTTTTATAGTTTTAATTTTTAAATTTTTAAATCTATTGTATTTTTTCTACATTTCTTCTGTTGTGTGTCTTTCCATTACTATTTTCCTCTTGCAGTTAATCTTTAATGAATGTAAATCATTTTCATCTATCTCTATTTAACTTTGCATATCTAACCTTTCTTTCTTTGGTTTCTTTCCTTTCTTCTCAACATTTTGTTAGTTTTATTTTCATTGCTTTAATCCCCACTGGGCACTTTGCTTTACTTTTAATTTCCAGTTTGAATTTTGTTTTTAATGGGTGTTGGACTATTTTGATTTTTCATTTGGGTGTGTATGTGTATATATGGGAATACATGTGTATATTCCATTATTTTAATTATTGTTTGCCTGACATTGTAACTGCCATTTGTCTGAAGTTCATCTTTGGTTTTTCTTCTCTGGATATTTGTTTTAATCTAACTTAATGTCATAACAAATCACCCAAGGTTTCTCTGTTCCTGGCCAGAGATTCAACCTTGATCCTTTGAAGTGGGAGCACTGACTCCAAGACCCTAGACAACCATTGAACTACTAAACCGCAGTTCAGTTCAGTTCAGTCGCTCAGTCGTGGCTGACTCTGAGACCCCATGAACTGCAACACACCAGGCCTTGCTGTCCATCATCAACTCCCAGAGAACACCTAAACGCATGCCCATTGAGTCGATGATGCCATCTGACCATTTCTCTCTCTGTCGTCCCCTCCTCCTCCTGCCCTCTATCTATCCCAGCATCAGGGACTTTTCTAATGGGTCAGCTCTTCGCATCAGATGGCCAAAGTATTGGAGTTTCACCTTCAATATCAGTCCTTCCAATGAAAACCCAGGACAGGTCTCCTTTACGATGGATTGTTTGGATCCCCTTGCAATCCAAGGAACTCACAAGAGTCTTCTCCAACACCACAGTTCAAAAACATAAATTCTTTGGTGCTCAGCTTGCTTTACAGTCTAACTCTCACATCCATACATGACCACTGGAAAAACCATAATCTTGACTAGACGGACCTTTGCTGGCACAGTAGTGTTTCTGCTTTTTAATATGCTATCTAGGTTGGTCATAATTTTCCTTTCAAAGAGTAAGCGTCTTTTAATTTCATGGTTGTAATCACCATCTCCAGTGATTTTGGAGCCCCCCAAAACAGTCAGCCATCGTTTCCACTGTTTCTCGATCTATCTGCCATGAAGTGATGGGACCAGATGCCATGATATTAGTTTTCTGAATGTTGAGCTTTAAGCCAACTTTTTCACTCTCCTCTTTCAATTTCATCAAGAGGCTTTTTAGTTCTTCACTTTCTGCCATAAGGGTGGTGTCATCTGCATATCTGAGGTTATTGATATTTCTCCAGGCAATCTTGATTCCAGCTTGTGCTTCCTCCAGCACAGGGTTACTCATGATGTACTCTGCCTTTAAGTTAAATAAGCAGGGTGACAATATACAGCCTTGACATATTCCTTTTCCTATTTGTAACCAGTCAGTTGTTCCATGTCCAGTTTTAATTGTTGCTTCCTGGCCTGCATACAGGTTTCTCAAGAGGCAGGTCAGGTGGTCTGATATGCCCATCCCTGTCAGAATTTTCCACAGTTTATTGTAATCCACAAAATCAAAGACTTTGGCATAGTCAATAAAGCAAAAATAGATGTTTTTCTGGAATACTCATGCATTTTTGATGATCCATCTGATGTTGGCTATTTGGTCTCTGTTTCCTCTGCCTCTTCTAAAACCAGCTTGAACATCTGGAAGTTCACAGCTCACAGTATCAAAAAGTGAGAACTCACACAAAGGAAACCACTTGAATACAAGCCTGAACATCAATCAACCACTAGTCACAGCCAGTGTAGGACACCTCGTCCAAACAACAAACCTTAAGCACAAATCTCACCAAATGCAAAGCTTACACAAACCTCTGGACCAATCTTCAGTTCAGTTCAGTGTCTCAGTCGCGTCCGACTCTTTGAAACACCATGGACTGCAGCATGCCAGGTCTCCCTGTCCCTTACCAAGAGTTTACCCAAACTCAGGTCCATTGAGTCGGAGATGCCATGTAACCATCTCATCCTCTGTCATTCCCTTCTCCTCCTGCCCTCAATCTTTCCCAGCATTAG
Source organism: Cervus canadensis (assembly GCF_019320065.1). Lineage (NCBI taxonomy): Eukaryota > Metazoa > Chordata > Mammalia > Artiodactyla > Cervidae > Cervus > Cervus canadensis. The sequence goes on from NC_057420.1 coordinate 6,486,164, forward strand.
GGACTTTTCAAATGAGTCACTCTTCACATGAGGTGGCCAAAGTATTGGAGTTTCGGCTTCAACATCAGTCCTTCCAATGAACACTGAGCTCCTTTAGGATGGACTGGTTGGATCTCCTTGCAGCCCAAGGGACTCTCAAGATTTTTCTCCAACACCCACAGTTCAAAAGTAACAAGTCTATGCTCAACTTTCTTTATAGTTCAACTTTCAACTTTCACATCCATACATGAATACTGGAACTCCCAGTGGAGAAGTAGCTCAGACACTTGCGACCACCACCAGCAAGTGGGGGCTGAACAGGGAGGCACAGGCTGCACTGCTTAGGGTAAAGACTTGGCCTGAATGCCCTGAGAGCAATCTGAGGGAGTTAATGTGAGATAGCAACCTAAACCGTGGGATAGCCCAAAAGGGTGTGGGAGGGGGGAGAGAAAGAGGAAAGAGAGAGAACTTTTCCATGAAAAACTAACCTAAGGCACTGCGGGCTGGATCACAGAACAAAGGATGGAGTGAATACCAGAGGAGAGCTAGTCAGCTGTGGGCTGGTACACCCACCCCCCCCCCTCCCCCGCCAACCTGAGGCAGGGAGGCCAGTTGGTGCCGGCAAGAGCCAGAAGGAAAGAGGCAAACTCGGCCCCAGAGAGGGCATCCCCTACCAAACTGTAAGCAGGCTCTCAGTTACTAACCAAGTCTTCCTGGGATGCGGACCATTTACATCTGAGAGGAGAGTCGCAGCCAGAAATCAGCTCCCCAGAAGGGACACATAGCTCATCTGTGATACAGCTGAGCACCCAGAAAACTGAGTGACTGGGACTGGGAAAGTGATAAGATGCACCACATCTGGAGAGTATGTGCTCACCAAGCACCTGGTCGCCTGAGCTGCTCAGACCTGGGAAGGGCACAAAACGCAGCCCCAACTGAGTCTATGTCTCAGTGGAGTACCCAAGAACCTGAGCATAGTAGACCTGGAAAATGCATGCAACCAAGGGCCAGCCTCATACAGTTCCCAGAAGAGCAACCTGAAGCCTAAGCAGTGTAGACTAAGCAGACGCTGTGAGTGAGGGCAAACCCAGTGTGACCCAGTGTGACTCAGACATTGCGAGCACTCCCACACATGCCAGTGATATTTGTATGCAGTGTTCCTCCCTCCCCACAGCACAATTGAACAAGTGAGCCTAAATAAATGAACACCTTTGCCCCCTTGTGTCAGAGAGGAAATTAGATACTGAAGAGACTTGCAAACAAAGGAAGCCAAATTAACAAAGAAGAGGGAACGGCTCTGCAAGTGACAGGTGCAACAGATTAAAACACTGTATTAACACTGACTACATTGGAAGGGACCTATAGAGCTTGAGAAGTAGTATAAGGTGGAACAAGGAACCATGTGATACTGAACACACTGACCTCAACAGCTCCAGAGAAATTCCTAGATATATTTTACTATTATCATTTTTTTAATTTATTTTAAAAGTTATTTAATTTTTAAGTTCTTTATTAATCTTTTAATTTTCATTTTTAAAATCTACTATTACCTTGGGGAAAAAAGACCCTATCTTTAAAGCAAATTTGACATTTTGATTTTATATAACTTTTGCGATTTTTTGTTTAAACTTGTAGTTTTGAAAGTCTAACCTCTACTCTAGATTTTTAATATTTGCTTTTTGATATTTGTTATCAATTTTGTACCTTTAAGAATCCAATCTTCAGTATCCATTTTTACTTAGGAGTGTGATTACTGGCTTGATTGCTCTCTCCCCTTTTGACTCTCATTTTTCTCCCCCAAGTCACCTCTATCTCCTCCCTCCCCCGTCTCTTTTCTACACAACTCTGTGACTCTCTTTGGGTATTCCAGGCTGTAGAGGAAACTTAGGGAACTGGTCACAGGATAGATTGGTCTCTCTCTTTTTGATTCCCCATCCTCTCCTCTTGGTCATCTCTATCTTCTTCCTCCCACTTCTTTTCTCTATGGAACCTCTCTGAGTGTTCTAGACTGTGGAGGCAAATAGGAAATTGATAACTGTCTAGATTGCTCCCTCCCTTTTGATTCTCCCTCTTCTCCTCCTAGTCACCTCTATTTCCCTCCTCCCTCTTCTTTTCTTCATGTAACTCTGTGAACCTTTCTGGGGGCTGCTCTCTGGGGAGAATATTTTCACCATTAACCTAGATGTTTTGTCCTCGGTGATCTTTGGATGGAGAAGTCTTGAGGCTCCTACAAGAATAAGACTGAAAGCCAAAGGCAGGAGGCCTAAAATAAAAACTTGAGATCACCAGAAATCTCCTGACTCCAGGGACCATGAATCAACAAAAGTTCATCCAAAAGCCTCCATACCTACACTGAAACCAAGCTCCACCCAAGAGCCAACAAGTTTCACAGCAAGATACCAAGCTAATTCTCCCAAAAAACAGGACATAACCCAGAGCACAAAAATACAGTTGGCCAAAAGTCAAATCAAACCCATAGGTACCTCAAAACTCACTACTGGAAACTCCATTGCACTCCAAAGAGAGGAGATCCAGCTCCATCCACCAGAACACGGATGCAAGCTTCCCTAATCAGGAAACATTGACAAGCCACTCTTCCAACCCCCCACCCCTCAAACACACAGGGAGGAACCTCCACAATAAAGAGGAACCACAAACTTCCAGCACACAGAAAGGTCACCCGAAACACAGCAACCTAAACAAGATGAAAAGGCAGAGAAATATTCATAAATATTCAAATATTTTTGATAAAAGCCCACCAAACCAAACAAAAGAGGAGGAGATAAGGAACTTAACTGGAAAATGATTAAGAATAATGATAGTAAAAATGATCTAAAATTCTTAAAATAAAATGGAATTACAGATAAATAGTCTGGAGACAAGGATTGAGAAGATGCTAGAAAAGTTTAACAAGAACCTAGAAGAAATAAAAAAGAGTCAATCAACAATGAATAATGTAATAGCTGAGATGAAAAGCACTCTGGAGGAACCAACCATAGGATAACTGAGGCAGAAGATAGGACAGGTGTGGTGGAAGATAGAATGGTGGAAATAAATGAAGAAGAGAGGGGAAAAGAATTAAAAGAAATGAGGGCAACCTCAGAGACCTCTGGGACAATGTTAAATGCACCAACGTTTGAATCATAGGAGTCCCAGAAGAAGAAGACATAAAGAAAGACCATGAGAAAATACTTGAAGAGATAATAGTTGAAATCATCCCCCCAAATGGGGAAGGAAATAGGCACCCAAGTCCAAGAAACCCAGAGTCCCAGATAGGATTAAACCCAAGATGAAACACCCCAAGACACATATTAATCAAATTAATGATAATCAAACACAAAGAACAAATATTAAAAGCAGCAAGGGTAAAATAAATAAATAAATAAATAACCCACAAGGGGATGTCCACAAGTATAACAGCTGATCTTTCAATAGAAACTCTTCAAGCCAGAAGGGAATAGCAGGACATACTGGCTGCCATGAAAGACTAAAACCTACAACCCAGATTACTATACCCAGTAAGGATCTCATTCAAATATGAAGGAGAAATCAAAAGCTTTACAGACAAGCAAAAATCTCAGAAAATTCAGCACCACCAAACCAGAACTTCAACAAATGCTAAAGTATATTCCCTAGACAGGAAAAACAGAAAAGGATTATAAACACAAAGCCAAAACAACAAAGTAAATGGCAATGGGATCATACTTATCAATAATTACCTTAAATGTAAGTGGTTGAATGCATCAAACAAAAGACAAAGACTGACTGAATGGATACAGAAACAAAACCCTTATATATTCTGTCTACAAGAGACCCACCTCAAACCGAGGGACACATGCAGACTGAAAGTGAATGGCTGGAAAAAGATATTTCATCAAAAGGATACCAAAAGAAAGCAGGAGTACAAATACTCAAATCAGATTAAATAGACTTTGAAATAAAGGCTGTGAAAAGAGAAAAAGAAGGACACTACATAATGATCAAAGGATCAATCCATGGAAAAGATATAACAATTATAAAAACACATGCACTCAACATAGGAGCATTGGAATATGTAAGATAAATGCTAACAAATATGAAAGGGGAAATTAAAAGTAACCTAATGATAGTGGGAGACTTCAATATCCCACTCACACCTATGGATAGATTAACCAAACAGAAAATTAGCAAGGAAACACAAATCTTAAATGATACAATAACCAGTTAGACTTAATAGATATCTATAGGACATTTCACCTTAAAACCATGAGTTTCACCTTTTTCTCAAGTTTACACGGAACCTTCTCCAGGATAGATCACATCCTGGGCCATAAATCTAGCCTTAGTAAATTCAAAAACATCGAAATCATCTCAAGCATTTTTTCTGATCACAATGCAGTAAGATTAGATGTCAACTACAGGGAAAAAATCTATGAAAAATACAAACATATGGAAGCTAAACAACACACTTCTGAATAACCAACAAATCACAGGAGAAATAAAAAAAAAATCAAAATATGCATAAAAATGAATGAAAATGAAAACACAACAACCCAAAACCTGTGGGATTCAGTAAAAGCAGTGCTAAGGGGATGGTTCATAGCAATACAAGCCTACCTCAAGAAAGAGGAGAAAAATCAAATCAATAAACTAATTCTACACCTAAAGCAACTAGAAAAGGAAGAAATGAAGAACTCTAGGGTTGGTAGAAGGAAAGAAATCACAAAAATTAGGTCAGAAATAAATGCAAAAGAAATAAAAGAGGCCATATCAAAAAAATCAACAAAGCTAAAAGCTGGTTCTTTGAAAAGATAAATTGATAAACCGTTAGTCAGACTAATCAAGAAACAAAGGGAGAAGAATCAAATCAACAAAATTAGAAATGAAAAGGGAGAAATCACAACAGACAACACAGAAATACAAAGGATCATAAGAGACTATTATCAGCATGCCAATAAAATGAAGAACTTGGAAGAAATGGACAAATTATTAGAGAAGTATAACTTTCCAAAACTGAACCAGGAAGAAACAGAAAATCTTGACAGGCCCATCACAAGCACAGAAATCGAAACTATAATCAGAAAGCTTCCAAGAAAAAAAAAGCCCAGGGCCAGATGGATTCACAGCTGAATCCTACCAAAAATTTAGAGAACACCTAACACCTATCCTATTCAAACTCTTCCAGAAAATTGCAGAGGAAGCTAAACTTACAAACTAATTCTATAAGGCCACCATCACCCTAATACAAAAACCAAAGATGCTACAAAGAAAGAAAATTATAGGCCATCAGTTATAGAAACATAGATGCAAAAATCCTCAACAAAATTCTAGCAAACAGAATCCAACAGCATATTGAAAAGTTCGTACATCATGACCAAGAGGGCTTTATCTCAGGAATGCAAGGATTCTTCAATATTTGCAAGTCAATCAATGTGATACACCACATTAACAAATTAAAACCATATGATTATCTCAATAGATTCAGAGAAAGCCTTTGATAAAATTCAACATCCATTTATGATTTAAAAAAAAAAAAACTTCAGAAAGCAGGCATAGACAGAATATACCTCAATATAATAAAAGCCATATATAATAAACCGACAGCAAACTTTATCCTCAGTGGTGAAAAATTGAAAGCATTTCCCCTAAAGTCAGGAACAAGACAATGTTGCTCACTCTCATCACTACTATTCAACATAGTTTTGAAAGTTTTTGCCACAGCAATCAGAGCAGAAAAATAAATAAAAAAATCCAGATTTGAAAAGAAGAAGTAAAACTCTCACTGTTTGCAAATGACATGATCCTCTACATAGAAAACCCTAAAAACTCCACTAGAAAATTACTAGGGCTAATTAATGAATACAGTAAGGTTGCAGGATATAAAATTAACACAGAGAAATCCCTTGCATTCCTATATACTAACAATGAGAAAACAAAAGAGAAATTAAGGGAACAATTCCATTCCCCATTGCAACGAAAAGAATAAAATACTTAGGAATAAATCTACCTAAAGAAACAAAAGAGCTATAAAACATTGTTGAAAGAGATCAAAGATGACAGAAATAAAAGGAGAAATATACCATGTCCATGGATCAGAAGAATCAATATAGTAAAAATGAGTATACTACCCAAAGCAATCTATAGATTCCATGCAATCCCTATCAAGCTCCCAGAGATATTTTTCAGAGAATTAGAACAAATAATTTCACAATTTGGATGGAATTACAAAAAAAAGCTCAAATAGCCAAAGCAACTTTGAGAAGGAAGAATGGAACTGGAGGAATCAACATACCTGACTTCAGGCCATACTGCATAGCAACAGTCATCCAGACAGTATGGTACTGCCACAAAGGTAAAAACATAGATCAATGGAACAAATAGAAAGCCCAGAGATAAATCCATGCACCTATAACATCTTATCTTTGACAAAGGAGGCAAGAATATACAATGGAGAATAGACAATGTCTTTAACAGTGGTGCTGGGAAAACTGGTCAACCACTTGTAAAAGAACAAAACTAGAATACTTTCTAACACCATACACAAAAATAAACTTAAAATGGATTAAAGATCTAATTGTAAGACCAGAAACCATAAAACATAGGAAAACATAGGCAAAACACTCTCTGACATAAACCACAGCAGGATCTTCTATGACCCACCTCCCAGAGTAACGGAAATAAAAGCAAAAATAAACAAATGGGATCTACTTAAACTTAAAAGCTTTTGTACAGTGAAGGAAACTATAAGCAAGATACTATAAGCCTTCAGAATATGAGAACATAATAGCAAATGAAGCAACTGACAAAGGATTCATCTTAAAAATATTCAAGTAGCTCTTGCAGCTAAATTCCAGAAAAATAAGAGACCCAATTAAAAAAAAAAATGGGCTAAATAACTGTACAAATATTCCTCCAAAGAAGATATACAAATGGCAAACAAACACATGAAAAGATACTCAACATCACTCATTATCAGAGAAATGTAAATCAAAACTACAATGAGGTACCATCTCTCGGTGGTCTGAATGGCTGCTATCAAAAAGTCTACAAGTAACAAATGCTGGAGAGGGTGTGGAGGAAATGGAACAATCTTACATTGTTGGTGGGAATGCCAACTCGTACAGCCACTATGGAGAACAGTAAAGAGTTTCCTTTAAAAACTTGAAATAGAACTGCTGTACTATCTAGCAATCTCACTGCTGGGCCTACACACCGAGGAAACCAGAATTGAAAGAGACACGTGTATCTCAGTGTTCATTGCAGCACTGTTTATAATAGCTAGGCCAAGGAAACAACCTAGATGTCCTTCAGCAGACGAATGAATAAGGAAGTTGTGGTACAGATACACAAGGGAATATTAGCTATTAAAAAGAATGCATTTGAATCAGTTCTAATGAGGTGGATGAAACTGGAGCCTATTATGCAGAGCAATGTAAGTCAGAAAGAAAAACACCAATACAGTATACTAACGCATATATATGGAATTTAAAATGATGGTAATGATGACCCTATATGCGAGACATCAAAAGAGACACAGATATAAAGAACAGACTATTGGAATCTGTGGGAGAAGGCAAAGGTGGGATGATTTGAGAGAATAGTATTGAAATATGTATATTATCATATGTGAAATAGATCGCCAGTCCAGATTTGATGCATGAGGAAGGGTCCTCAGGGCTGGTGCACTGGGATGACCCTGAGAAATGGGATGGAAAGGGAGGTGGGAAGGAGGGTCTGGATGGGGAACACATGTACACCCATTGCTGATTCACGTGAATGGACAGAAAAACCACCACCATATTGTAAAATAATTAGCCTCCAGTTAAAATAAAATAAATAAAAATAAAAATAAGTCATATGAAAAAGCACTTCTAGAATTTTGGCATTGTGAGAAGCTCTTTTGGTCCCTTCTATCAACAAAACAATGGTAACTGGTATAATAAAAACAAACAAACATTTAGAATTTATAGAAATTGCTCTAGAGTCTACAGAAAATAGAGAGACATTTTAAAAACAATTAATTTATTTTTATTTAATTCCTTAATTTGATTTCACTGTATCTTCATTGCTATATCAGGGCTTTCTGTAGTTGTAGCGAGAAGGGGCTACTCTTTGTTGAGATGCTTGTACTTCTCACTGTGGTGGCTTCTCTTGTTCTGCAGCACTGGCTCTAGAACAGCAGTCTCCAGTATCTGCTGTATGTGGACTCTAGAGCAGGGGCTCAGTAATTGTGGTGCATCATCTTAGTTGCTCTGTGGCATGTGGGTTCTTCCTAGACCAGAACCAGAGATCAAATATGTGTGCCATGCTTCAGTGGAAAGATTCCTATTCATGGCACCACCTGTGAAGGCCCTCAGGAAACATTTATTTAAAATACCTTTGGTATTTTAATAAATAAATAAATATTTAATAAATTAAAAAATTAATTTATTTTTAAATAAACCTTAAAATAAACTTTGGTAAGATCAACCAGAGTTTATGTCATTTGAATCATGATGTATTCCCCACCTCCCAGCTCAGTGCAATGAAAATGGTATCCAACATGAGTATAGCCAGTTATATACATTTTCCCCCCACCCAGATTCTAAGACATTCATTATTCAAGGCAGTGATTTGTTTCCAGAAGGGTTTGGCTCCAGCAAGCTTTATCCTTCCCAGTTCTATTGCAGAAGTTCTAAATTTTCTAAAATTCATCTTTTTGTCACTTTTTTAAAATCTGTTTTACATTATGAGAGATATTGGCTATTTACCAAAAGCTTGGTGCATACACAGTATCTTAAGCTACTGTCCCCTTCTTGGCCATCTCTTTTTTGCCATGCAAGTCTTCCCTAGCCTCTTAGTTCCAATTCCTTCCTTTGGACTCTCAGAGAAACTAAGGAGTGACAAAAAGTGTTCCCTAGGATCATACTATGGACAAAAATGAATGAGGATGGCTTCAAGGGTATGTGTGTTGCATAATTACACAGGACCCTGTTCGAGGATGCTTGGATGGGTTTCAACCACAGTTTAATGATCTGCTGTCATCATTTTAAAATTTTGAACCATTTCTGAAGCAGGGGACCCATATGTATCTTACTGTATCCTGTTTATTTTGTAGCTATTCCTGAGATGCGACATCAATTCCAATTATTCTACTCAGGATGTACTATTAAAATATTATGAACATATTGAACATAACCCCTAGTTTTTAACATTGGTAAATCAATAATTAGAACCTTAGAAATCACTCACCACCCATCCATACATGCAGTCACCTACCCATCTTTCAATCCAATTCAACATTTTTTGCACATAGGAACCATACTTGAGACACTGTGATAGTCACCAAAATAACTACCCGGCCTGAGACATTAGTTTTCTTGAAGGGGAGAATACTGACGTTTATTAAGTGTTTACCGTCAGATAATTTCTATGCTATGGTCTTTATACAGCACAATTTCAATCGTCTCAATTCTCACCAGAATCTTAGAGAAAGGTATAAAAGGTGCCCATGTTATAAAGGAGGAAAGAAAACCTAAGGTTAAAAAATGCATTTGAAGTGCCAAAACTAGAATGGGAACTCATTATTTTCATACTCAGAACAGTCCTAGGTTCATTCACTCTAAAAATTTGTTATTTGAGAAAGCACTTCTAGATTGTGGCATCATGAGAAACTCCATTTTCACCTCTATCAGCAAAAGAGACATAACTAGGGAAAGTGTTTAAAAAAACAAATAGTTAATATATCTAGAAATTGCTCTAAATTCTACAGAAATGGAGAGACTTTTTTTTTTTTAATAATTTAGTTTTATTTAAATTTTTATTTTGACTGTGCTGGGTCTTCTTTTCTACACTGGGGCTTTGTGTAGTTGCAGAGGGCAGGGGCTACTCTTTAAGTGCTTGGGTTAAGTGCTTCACATTGTGGTAGCTTCTCTTGCTATGGAGCACAGACTCTAGGCCTGCAGGCTTCAGTAGTTGCAGCACAGAGACTCTAGAGGAGGCCCTCAGTAGTGTTATCATACACTTAGTTGCTTTGCAGCATTTGGGAATCTTCCTTGACAAATACCAGTGATAGAAACTCTGTCCCCTCCATTAGTAGGCAGATTCCTATCCGTGGTACCACCAGGGAAGTCCCTGGGGAAACTTTTCTTCAAGAAAATCTAGTAAATCATGGTAAGATGAGCTACAGCCTATGACATTTGAACCATGACCTGTTATCCACTTCCCACTAGTCTGAGTTCACTGCACCAGAGACTCTATTCAAGGTAAGCATAGTGAATTAAACAGGATTTGCCTTTTTTTTTTCTTCTTCTTTTTTTTTTTTTTTTTCAAATTTCAATTCAAGAAAACGATTCATTCCAGGAGGGACTGGCTCAAGCATTTTCTATCTCTCCCAGATCTATGGCAGAAGCTCCTTCCAGGAAAGAGATATCTAAGACCCCCTTCCTCCAGTTCACATCCATAGGGCAGAATCTCTAACCCAGACATAATAGCCTGTGAATACTAGGCTTCAATAACCTTTATGCCAGGTTCCCTGTAGGGCAGAGACTCAATACTCAGAAAGACACACCAGACCACCAGTGATGACCCATCCCCTCCTGCCACCCCAGCATAGAGTCTTGGATGTTTGGGAGTGGCACACCAAGAATAAAATTTCCTTACCCATCTCTGGAGCAGTAGCACAGAGATTCGCCAAAAAGTAAGATTCAGACATTAAGAACAGAGCTGTGTAGATCTTCCAGAAGAGCCTAACTTTACTTGGAATAGGACTGAGGAAGTTCAAGGTTAAGGGTGCGGTGAAGAAGAGCAGGTTGTGCTGGTGAGCAAAAGTATCATCAAAAAAGCAGAAGAGGTGATAGAGCTGTATAGGAATAGCATTTCTATATAACACTGTCACTGCTGTTTGGTTAGCCAGTTGTGTCCAATTCATTCGATCCCATGGATTGCAGCACACTGGTCTTCCTTGTCCCTCACCATCTCCTGGAGTTTGCCCAAGTTCAAGTCCATTGCACTGATTATGTCATCCAACCATTTCATCCTCTGATGCCCTAATCTCCTTCTCTTGTCTATCATTCCCAGTATCAGGGACTTTTCCAATGAAATTGCTGTTCATATCAGATAACCAGAATACTGGAACTTCAAATTTAGCATCAATCCTTCTAATGAGTATTCACTGTTCTTCTCCTTTAAGACTGACTGGTTGGAACTTGCAACCCAAGGGACTTTCAAGAATCTTGTCCAGCATCACAGTCCAAGAAATCAATTCTTTGGAGCTCTGCATTTTTATGGTCCAGGTTTCACAATCATATGGGCATACTGGGAAGTCTATAGCCTTAAATATACAGACATTGTCGACAGAGTAATGTCTCTGCCTTTCAACACACTGTCTTGATTTGTCATAGCTTACCTGTTAAGGAGCAAGCATCTTCTGATTTCATGGCTGCCGTCATCATCCGCAGTGATCTTAGAGCCCAAGAAGAGGAAATCTGTGACTACTTCCACGTTTCCCACCTCTATTTTCTAAGAAGTATTGGAGACATATGCCACAATCTTGTTTTTATATATATTTTTTTAATATTTAGTTTTAAACCATCTCTTTCGTTCTCCTCCTTGATCCTCATCAAGAGGTCCTTTATTTCCTCTTTTCTTTCTGCCATTAGAATGGTATCATCTGCATATGTGAGGTTGTTGAGGTTCTCCTGCCTATCTTGAGTCCAGCTAGGAGTTGACTTCTAGCTGCCTGTCTTGACTCCAGCTAGTAGCTGACTTGCACAATGAAGGAAATTATAAGCAAGGTAAAAATACAGCCTTCAGAATGGGAGAAAATAATAGCAAATGAAGTAACTGACAAAGGATTAATCTCAAAAATATACAAGCAATTCCTGCAGCTCAATTCCAGACAGCCACTATGGAGAACAGTGTGGAGATTCCTTAAAAAACTTAAAATAGAACTGCCATATGACCCAGCAATACCATTGCTGGGCATACACATCGAGGAAACCAGAATTGAAAGGGCCATGTGTATCTCAATGTTCACCACTGCACTGTTTATAATAGCCAGGCCAAGAAAACAACCTGAATATTCATTGGCAGATGAATGGATAAGAAAGCTGTGGTACATATATACAATGGAATATTACTCAGCCATTAAAAAGAGTACATTTGAGTCAGTTCTAATGAGATGGATGAAACTGGAGTCTATTACACAGAGTGAAGTAAGTGAGAAAGAAAAACACCAATATAGTATACTAATGCATATATATGGAATTTAGAAAGATGGTAATGATAAACCTATATGGCGAGACAACAAAAGAGAAATAGATGTATATAACAGTCTTTTGGGCTCTGTGGGAGAAGGTAAGGGTGGGATGATCTGAGAGAATAGCACTGAAACATGTACATTATCATATGTGAAACAGATCACCAGTCCAGGCTTGATGCATGAGACAGGGTGCTCAGGGCTGGTGCACTAGGATGACCCAGAGGGATGGGATGGGGAAGGAGGTAGGAGGGGGATTCAGGATGGGGAACACATGTACACTCATGGCTGATTCATGTCAATGTATGGCAAAAATCACTACAATATTGTAAAGTAATTCGCTTCCAATTAAACTAAATAAAATTTTAAAAAAAATAAAATCATACAACAAGTCATCTCTCATGATGTGCTCAGCATACTGGTTAAAAAAACTGGGTGACAGCAAACAACCGTTTTTGTACACTTTTCTCAATCTTGAACCAGTCAGTTTTTCCATTCAGGGTTCTTTCTACCTGTTGCTTCTTGAGCCACATACAGGTTTCTCACATGAAAATTAAGATGGTCACGTATTCCCATTTCTTGAAAACCTTTCAACAGTTTGTCATGATCCACACAGTCAAAAGCTTTATCATAGTCTATGAAACAAAGATAGATATCTTTTTGGAATGCCTTTCCTTCCTCTATGATCCAGCAAATATTGTCAATTTTATCTTTGGTGTCTCTTCCTTTTCTAAACACAGATTGGACGTCTGGAAATTCTTGGTTCACATAATTCTGAAGCTTGAAATATAAGTTTTTCTGCATGAGCTTACTACCATGGGAGATGAGTGCAATTGTCTACTGGTTAACACATACTTTAATACTATTCTTTCCTATGGTTAGCACATAGTTTAGTACCACCTTTCTTGTGAATTCATATTGTGTAGATCACAATAAACTGTGGGAAATTCTGAAGGAAATGGGAATACCAGACCACCTGACCTGCATCTTGAGAAATTTGCATGCAGGTCAGGAAGCAATAGTTAGAAGTGGACATGGAACAAGAGACTGGTTCCAAATAGGAAAAGGAGTATGTCAAGGCTGTATATTATCCTGCTTGTTTAACTTTTATGCAGAATACATCATGAGAAACACTGAGCTGGAGGAAACACAAGCTCAAATCAAGATTGTTGGGAGAAATACCAATAACCTTAGATATTCAGATTACAACACCTTATGGCAGAAAGTGAAGAACTAAAGAGCCTCTTATGAAAGTGAAGGAGAGCGAAAAAGTGGCTTAAATCTCAACATTCAGAAAACTAAGATCATGGCATCCGGTCCCATCACTCCATGGGAAATAGATAGGGAAACAGTGGAAACAGTGGCTGACTTTATTTTGGGGGGCTCCAAAATCACTGCAGATGGTGACTGCAGCCATGAAATTAAAAGATGCTTACTCCTTGGAAGGAAAGTTATGACCAACCTAGAAGGCATACTAAAAAGCAGAGACATTACTTTGCCAGCAAAGGTATGTCTAGTCAAAGCTATGGTTTTTCCAGTAGTCATGTATGGATGTGAGAGTTGGAGTATAAAGAAAGCCAAGCACAGAAGAATTGATGCTTTCAAACTGTGATTTTGGAGAAGGCTCTTGAGAGTCCCTTGGACTGCAAGGAGATCCAATCAGTCCGTCCTGAAGATCAGTCCTGGGTGTTCATTGGAAGCTGAAGCGCCAATAGTTTGGCCACCTGATGCGAAAAGGTTGACTCATTGGAAAAGACCCTGATGCTGGGAAAGACTGAGGGCAGAAGGAGAGGGGGACGACAGAGGATAAGATAGTTGGATGGCATCACCAACTCAATGGACATGGGTTTGGGTAGACTCCGGCAGTTGGTGATGGATAGGGAGGCTTGGTGTGCTGTGGTTCATGGAGTCACAAAGAGTCAGACATGACTGAGGGACTGAACTGAACTTTTTGGAAATTGGAATGAGGATTGACATTTTCCAGACCTGTGGCCACTGCTGTGTCTTCCAGATTTGCTGACATATAGAAAAGAACACCAAGATGGCATAATCATCTAGTGTTTACCATGAAGCAATCATCTTCTGATTTCATGACTACAGTCACCATTCACTTTGATCCTGATAGCTTATGGTGAATGATGTCAAATTTGTGATTTCCAATAAGATTTTTAGCTTCCAGGCCAGAAATCAGGCTTGATCGATGACTCAAGGACTTTTGTGTAGCAGAGATTTATTAACATATAAATAGGCACAGAGAAAACTTCTGACATAAGACTTCAGATGTGGGACAGAGAGTGCCCCCTGGCTAGTCAAAGAGAGCTATATCCTTCTTCAATTGCTTATTACAATAACTCCAAAGAATGCCTGAAGGTTGTAAATTTCTTACCAGTGCTACTCCCACAATTTACATTCTATGATAACAGGTTTAGAACTAACAATAGAAGTTTTCATTTCAGTTGTTCTATCTTTTCTGACTCTTTCTGACCCCATGGACTGCAGCATGCCAGGCTTCCCTGTCCATCACCAGCTCCTGAAGTTTGCTCAGACTCATATCCATCCAGTCAGTGATTCCATCCAACCATCTCTTCCTCTGTCATCCCATTCTTCTCCTACAATCTTTACCAGCATCAGAGTCTTTTCCAGTGAATAAGTTCTTTGCATCGGGTGGCCAAAATATTGGAGACTAAGCTTCATCATCAGTCTTTTCAATGAAATTTTAGGACTGACTTCCTTTAGGATTGGTTGGATCTTCTTGCAGTCCCAGGGTCTCTCAAGAGTCTTCTCCAACAGCGCAGTTTAAAAGCATCAATTCTTCAGTGCTTGGCTTTGTTCATGGTCTAACTCTCACATCCATACATGAGTAGTGGAAAAGCCTAAGCTTTGACTAGACAAAATTTGTCATCAAAATCATATCTCTGTGTTTCAATATGCTGTCTAGGTTGTCATAGCTTTTCTTCCAAGGACAAGCATCTTTTAATTTCATGGCTGTAGTCACCATCTGCAGTGATTTTTGGAGCCCAAAAAATTAAAGTCTGTCATGTTTTCCATTGTTTCTCCATTTATTTGTATGAAATGATAGGACTGGATACCATGATCTTTGCTTTTTGAATCCTAAGTTTTAAGCTTTTTCACTCTCCTCTTTTACTTTCATCAAGGGGCTATTTTGTTCCTCTTCACTTTCTGCTGTAAGGGTGGTATTATCTGCATATCTGAGGTTGCTGATACTTCTCCCAGCAATAGAAAGATCTTACCAGACCCACCCTCACAATACAATTCTAAGATAACAGGATTAGTCAGAGAGTTCTTAAGAAGGAGAAACAAGTCCTCAAGTAGGATAGATTGTTGTTATATAATCCTTAATACAAAGTTAAAGATGAGTTGTTCTGTTGTGTAGTTATCAGCACTGGGCTTAGAGGGGGAAAAAAGCATGTGCCTAAGACTACGGAATGTAGAAAAAACACTTCTCTTTCTCCTCCTTGAGAACCTCAGATCCCTATCTCCTCCTTGTGGACCTCTTATCAATCTAAGAATTAACTCTCTCACCTA
Source organism: Cervus canadensis (assembly GCF_019320065.1). Taxonomy (NCBI): domain Eukaryota; kingdom Metazoa; phylum Chordata; class Mammalia; order Artiodactyla; family Cervidae; genus Cervus; species Cervus canadensis. The sequence goes on from NC_057420.1 coordinate 6,501,906, forward strand.
CTCCCCCCTCCCCCACCTCCAACTTTTCTTTTAGGAGAATTATGTCATCAAGGGAATGGGCGTAGATTTTCATTTTGTAACTACTTTCTGCTGGGATGAAGCACTCTCCCTAAATTGTTGAGGCAACATATTCTCCTAACCCTCATATTTAGGGTCTCTGACTCAGGTGGCCCATGTAATAGTTGGAGGAGTTCTGGGAATCATAGGAACATGGACCACTTGTAAATTAAAAACTTTCAGACACCTGGAAACAAGTCCAGGTACACTGTTACAGATGCAGTGTGTTAACAGTAAAAACAAAACAATTAGAATTATTACAATTAAGATAGTTTTCTACCATGGGGGGATAGTGAACAGTTCCCAAAATGAGGTGACTGAGGTTTCAGTAGTACCCATAGACTGAATCATCTTCATGTGCTTAGTAAAATAAGTAACATTAGTGCTCATATTTGGTATATATGTACCACATTAAGTATGAATAATAGCACAAATTCCTCCTTTTGCAGCCATTAGAATATGTAAGGCCAATCTGTTTTGTAAAACCATCTTTCTAATTTGTATCTGTTCACATTAAGGGCTGAAACAGCTTTTTGAGGATCCTGTAAAACCTGTTGAGTAAGGTTACTTAGAGAGCACAACATCTGTAGTTCCTGTAGAGAGAAGGAATGTTGCAGTCATATAATCATACCAGTGAAATACAGATCTTGCCCAACCTGTTTTAAGATGTGGCAGATTAAACAGGTTTCTCTGACCTCTGAAAATATGAAACCATGAGGAGTAAAAGCCAGGCCTAGGTTTATCTTCCTACCCAGCAAAGGGGAAGCCACACGCATAGATAAGAGCTACATGTTTAGTAGGTAGAGTTTGGAGCAAGTCAGCGTGACTGAGGGACCCAGTCCCAATCACTTCCTGGCCCGGCTAAAGGAGGACCTGAAAAAGGACTGGAAAACACAGGAATGATCACATTGCATATTTCTTGGGGCAAAAATCACAATTGTTTCCAGTCATTATAATTAAGTTGTTGGCTACCTTGTGGGGATGGCTCTATTTACTCCCAGCATATGGTGATGTTAGAAAGTAGGTGTCCCTTTTCAGGAGTTAGCCATATGGCCTCATCCCATATTTGATAAAATCAGGTAAAAAAAACATCAGACGTAGACTCATTTGTCTTATGTGTAGCAAAATATTTGTTAAACCAAGATAAGGCATAATCAAAGGGAAAAATAACATTGTGTTTAAAGTTAAGGTATAACCATCTTAGATGTCATCAGATTCACAGAGTTTAAGAAAGTGCTTTCCCTGGAGCAGAGAAACCCACCATGCTAAATCTTTCACTGATGAGGAGAGTAGTACTCTGCTTACCTAGCAATTAGACTGATTGTGGAATGCAGCACAAGAAGGGTCTCCAGGCAGAAATGAGTTGTCTTGAGGGTCAAATGGCAGATAAAGGACTTTAGGATTCAGCAGAAGTAAGCCCATATAGGTTACCAGACCCACCCGAAAACTAAAAGGTGAAAGCATGCGGGGAGCGGCCTGAACCAAAAGGCTGACTCTGGGAGCTGCCTTGATCCTCAAGGGTCTGTTCGCAGACATAGCTCTCTGTCCCGCCACCCCTCTCTGGAATTTATTATCTAAGTTAAATCTTAACAGAACATTAGTAAGCCTTGAATGCACACATGATGCAGATGGATACGCCTTTCTCGACCACCCTTAAGATAAACGGGATGCCCTTCTTATCCCTTGACGTTATCAGAGAGTTCTGGTGATTGTTATCTCAAAGTGATGTTTATGGAAAAATATTTTCTCTTCTGAAGATTCTCTTCTTGGTTTAGTATAAATGTAACTCTGAGAAATAAAGAATCATGGCTGACTGCAGTGAGCCTCTCGACCCCATCTGTTCTGTGTCTTTATTTCTTAGCCTAAAGGAACGCGTCGTGCTGCTCGCTGAAATCTTCTGGCTGGCCTGGCAAAAGCATAGAGAAAAAGACATAAAATGACATTGCTTAGTTTGTCAGGGTGCCACTTTTTAACTCAAGTGTGGTGCACCCACGAATCAACTCCTGGCACCTTGGCAGATGTGGGAGAGGAAAGTGTAACCTGTTAAGGTTTATACTTCCCAAATGGCCTCAAGGTAGTAGTGCCCCCCAGATCCCAATCTTTTTATCAGAACCTCGGTTCCTGTTTGACTCAGAGGCTGGGTCAGGAATCACTTCCCAGAGTTTTTGTAATGTATGTCAAAAAGCTGAAAGTTGAGTCATGCAGCTAGTGAATTCTAAGGCTTCAGGATCTATGGCAGTATCTGCGCACAAATATGATCTGCCAAAGAGACAGTCCCTGCTTCTTAGGGTAGGTTTGAGCCTTCATTAAAACTATGGGTAAAACTAAGCCAAATGTTCTGTATTTCCTGAGTTAACTTACACAGCTATCCCTTAATCATGTCATTATCTTCTTCAGCTTTTCCTGAAGATTGGAATGCCCAGGAATACCATAAGTGATAGTCTATTCCTAGAGTTTTTGACACCCCTTGAATTATAGCCACTTTAAAGGTTGAACCATTGTCGCTCTGAACTTCGTAGTTTAACATTACACCAGTATCAAGAGAAGTCAGTACCATGAGATTTCACCCGTTAATAAACTTAGCAATAGAAGTTACAGGTAATTGGTGAGGCCCTCTCAATAACAAACAGAATAAACTCTTATCCTATGGTCAGGCTTAAAGCAGAAGCCTGCAGGAGAGCAGTTTGAAGAACCCTAAAAACTTTTGAGTCTCTGGGGACCAAACCGTCTTGTTGATTTAGGCTCACTGAGCCTCACTTATAAGTTATAAAGGCCCTGCAAGTTCTTCACAACCTGGGATCCTGTAATGCCTAAGAATCCTCTCAGTTGTCCTAAAGTCATAGGCAGGGGGTGATTTAATAATAGAGGTTTAACTCTAGAAAGCATCCTTCAAATCAAATGATTGAAATAATTGGGTCATTCAAGAATTTCACACAATAGAGTATAAGGATTCAGCATCATGGGATGTAAAGAACTGTAGTCTCATTTATAATTTGTAAACTCTGAACTAGTCTCCATTTATCATTTGACTTTCTTACACACAAATGTGAATGTTGCATGGATTGTTACAGGGAACTAATAGCTCTTATTTCTTTAAATTTTCAATGATGGGTTTTAACACTTCTTTAACCTTGTGCTTTAGTGGGTACTGTTTTTTATATGGAAATAAGTGTGGGTCTTTGAACTTGATTAACAATCGAAACAGCATTTTGTGCTTGACCCACATTTTTTCCCATCAACCCACTTTCTAGAATGTACATTTTTGTTGAGTTAATGGGTGAGAAAGAGAGGGCTTCATATTCATGAAAACAGAGGTCTGGATCTTGCTCAATACATCCCTCCCCAGAAGGGTGAGACTCTGGTACAATCAGAAACTCATGAGTAAACAGCAAAGACGCCATTGTGATTTAAAGGATGACTGGAATAACAGGGCTATCTCATCCAGACAGCCCCATTAGTGTAGTGGGTCAGGAGGAAAGTGGGCCAGGGGCTTCAGTGAGCACAGAGAAAAATGCCCCAGTGTCCAAAAGTAAATTGACAGATTGACCCCCTACAGTTATTAATACTCAGTGCTCCTCAGGTGTATTTAGGATGGGGGATTGTAAGGAGACCCCCGGGAACCTACAGTTCTGACTGCCCAGGGAGTCCAATCCCTGGGGCCTACAACTAGAAGGACAGTCTATTCTCCAGTGTGGTCCTTTGCAGACAGACATGGAGCCAGGATGGCTTAGCTGCCTGAGGGCAATCACTCTTGAGATGCCCCTCCTTTCCACAGTAATAACAAGCCCACCCTTTTCACCTGGGGCCCACTGGGCATTTTTCCTCAGGCTGTTTCAGAGTGGGTCTAACAGCCATTGTTGGGGCAACAGTCTTTTTCCTGGACCTTTTTTGCCTCCTAGTTTCCTTCTCATATTCTCTGTCATAACAAACTCTCTGAGCTAAGTACAACAGACTGATTTGGTCTGAAAGCCTGTTTTTGTAACTTACAGCAGATTCCTGGAGCCTACTGGTTAAGCAATCTATCTTTTAAGATCCCTCCCTCTGCATTTTCAGCATCAATGTCAATAAATTTGCAGAGAGCCTCCCATATTCTACATAGGAATTTCTTTCTTTCCCTGTTCTATGTTAGCAAACTTACTGTCTAAAGTCTTAGCACATGCTTGTTTCAGTCCTTCAAGACTACCTCTGAGAAGGTGGCTTTGATCCTACTTTCCTTTAACTGTATTATAGCCCCAGTCTGGTTCTGTTTGGGAAACTGCTTGGCTCGCAGTAAGGAGGAGGGCTATTTTGTGTTTCCTCTTTCCCATTGTCTCACATTCAAACCATTCATCTCCAAAAGTAGTAACTTCCCCCAAAACTCGAGCTCTTGATCAGGAGTCAGTGTCTGTCCCAAGACACACATTACATCTTTCCAGGCAAGGTCATAAAGCAAACTTAGTCAGTAAAGCCTTCTGTGTATTTTCTGGATCCTCTAGATGCTCTAAACTACAATTGGGAGTGTTTGAATTTCTACTGAGACTGAAGCAATCCCTCCTGGAAGGATGTCTTGACCCTTAGCTTGCTCAGTTGGGAGTTCCAGGTATAGGGGGTAGAGTATGAGGACAGGATGGAGCTGAAAGCTTTACACATAATCTGTACCTTTAGGGCATAAATCTGGCATATCTAACAAAGAGATAAACAGCAAGACCTATAGCATTTCTACCCATTTCTCTAGTTTTCTACAAAACAAATCTAATTGTAAAACAGCATAATTAAGAGACCCTCCAACTGGCCAGCATTCCCCATCTTCCAATGATTCTGTGGCCGTTCTGTATCACAGAAGACAATCAGACGTCTTTTTTAAACTCCTGGGTCAAACTTGTCTCAGCTTTTTAAAAGTAAAATAAAGGAGTAGTTTTGGAACCATTAGGTCTGTAAGAGAGAAAAATAGGCATCTACAGCTGTGGTTTTTTTCTACAGGGGGCATGCATCCCTGCACTATATCAAGGTGGAGACAGACTTTTCTCTGAAGCTTTCTTTCTGTAGTCAAGACTTAGTCTGTCCCTTACCAAGTAGGCAGCTTACTCATTCCCTTCAGCCCACTTGTTCTACCATGAGGCAGAGTAGAGATGCACTGAGGTAGACCCAATGGCATCCAAAAATGATTTCTAGTTCCTTACCACAAAGGCCTTTGTTTGATTTGATCTTTTCCTCCAAGCTACCCAGGGTGGTGCAGAGTAGTTTTTCAGAATGTTTCCCAGGTGAGAACTAATAGGGAAATCATCCATCTTCCATTTTCCCATGCACATCCCTGAGTACATTCCTGACTGCAGTAGAAGCAGTCATCACCACATCAGTAAGCTACTAGAGAGTTTTATCTGGTCTGCTAAGAGCTAACAGTACCAAAGGAAGACCATACTTCCAATCTGGGATTCCTGAGCTATCTATTAGAAACATCATGCTCACTAGCAGCACTTCCACCCATGTGGTTTGGAGGCACAGCCATGGTAAGGGCTCACTTTTAGTACTCTAGTCCCATATGGAAGCAACCGAGAGAGATGCTGCTGAAGCTAGTGTTCCACCTAGTTCCCAAATGTGCTGCTGGAGCAAAATTTCCACCTAGTTCTTGGATATGCTCCTAGAAAGTTTGGGTTCCCCATGACAACCAAGCTTGGAGTCCAAGTATAAATACACAGCAACGACTTGAATCACAAGTCCTATAGAGTCTATGATCCAACAGACCAGGTTACATATTCTAATCCCCCATGCAGTTACCAAATGGTCAAGGAGACCATGAAAAGTTGACAGAGAAAGGAAAATTCAGTCCATATGCTTCACCCATTTCTGGCTGCTCCCCTCACAGAGACATTAGGTCCCTCTTGGCCTTGACAGGTCAGTATAAGCCCCCGACCAGGCTCCCCTTTTGAGGACTGCCTTCAGTCCTTACAAGGAACCTTCAAACCACAGAACATGGGCACATCACTTGCTTCATGCAGGGCGTGTCTCAAACTTGCAACATTAATTCACACGAGCACAGCGTAGTGAGTAGAGTAAATGGAAAAATGTGTGTAGACTAAAAGAACAGCAAGTTAGAGCTCTGTGTGTCCTTACCTTATGAAAATACCGAACGAGCCCCCAAGATGATAAGTTATAGTGAACGATGTCGGATTTGTGATCTCTGAAGAAGATTTAGCTGGGACCAAGGACCAGACTTGATAACTCAAGAGCTATGGTATAGCAGAGTTTTATTAAACTATAAAAGCAACAAAGAATGCTTCTGACATAGACATCAGAACAGAGATGGAGAGTGAACACCCTGCTAGTTTTAGCAGGGGAACTGTATATTTTTTCAATTGATTATTACAATAAATTTAAAAAGTGTCAAGGTTTAAAAGGTCTTACCAGACCCACTCCCACAATATACATTTTAAGATAAAAGGACTGGTCAGAAGGTTCTTAAGAAGGAGAAGCATCTCAAGCAGTATACATTGTTTTTGTATAATCCATAGTAAAGTGTTCAAGATAAGCTGTTTTGTGGTGTAATCATCAGCTCTGGGCTAAAAGGGAAAGAAAAAGGAAAAGAAAAAAAGCTTAATGTGACAAAGACTAAGGAATGTAGAGAAAAAATGTTTGTCCTTTTCTGCTACTTGAGAACCTCAGACCTCTTTCTCCTCTTTGTGGACCCCAGACTTCTCATCAACCTACCTAAGAATTAACTCTCTCAATCTTAGAGACCAAGAAGGGGAAGTCTAGAACTATTTCCAGTTTCCCTCTATTTGCAAAGAAGTAATGAAACCAGATGCTATAATTTTGTTTTTTCCAATATTCACTTTTTAGTTGATTCTTTCATTCTCCTCCATCACCATCTTCAAAAGGCTCTAGTTTCTTCTTCCCTTCTAGTTGCCATTAAAACGGAATCATCTGTATATCTGAAGTTGTTATAATTTATCTTGCCTATCTTGATTCCAGCTTGGAAATTATCCATCCCAGCGTATCTCATGATGTGTTCAACATAAAGGTTAAGCACACAGTGTGACTGTACACAGCCCTGTCATGTACCTTAATCTTGAACCAATCAGTTGCTCCATACATGGTACTAACAGTTGCTTCTCAAGCCACAGACAGATTTATCAGGGAACATGTAAGATGGTCAGCTATTTATATCTCTTGAAGAGCTTTCCACAGTTTGTTATGATGCACGCAGTCAAAGGTTTTAGTATAGTCATTGAAACAGGTACATTTCTTCTTGAATGCTCTTGCTTTATCTATGATCCAACAAAGGTTGTCAATTTTATCTCTGGTACCTCTTCCTTTTCTAAATCCAGCTTGGTCATATGGAAGTTCTTGGTTCAAATAATGTCGAGGCTTGGTATGTGAGTTTCTCCAGCATGGCCTTACTAGAATGGGAGATAAAAGCAATTGTCCAATGGTTAGCACATATTTTAGTACTATCCTTCATGGGAACTGGGATAACGATTGTTCTTTTACAGCCCTGTGGCCATTGCTTGGACTTCCATGTTTGCTGACATATTGAATACAATGCCATGATGGCATCCTCCTCTCAGATTTTAAATAACTTTACTGGAATTGCATCATAACCACTAGCTTTATTAAAATCATGGCATCATCCTCTACCATTTTGAATAGTTGTAATTGAATTGCTCTGCATCCACTAGCTTTGCTAACAGCACTGCTTCCTAAGGCCCTCTTGACTTCACACTCCAGCATGTCTGGCTCTGGGTGGCTGATCACATTATCATAATAATCTGGTTCATTAGGATCTTTTCATACAGTTCTTCCATATAGTCTTTCCTTCTCTTCTTGATCTCTTCAGCATCTACAGGATCTCTACTGTTGCTGTCCTTTATTGCACTCCTCTTTGGGTGACATGTTCCCCTGATATTTCTGATATTCCTGAAGAGATCTGTAGTCTTTTTTGTTGTTGTTGTTGTTTTAAATGCACTGATCTTTGAAGAAGGGCTTCTTCTTTCGCCTTGCTCTTCTTTGGAACTCTGCATTTAGTTGGATGTACCTTTCCCTTTTCCCCTTGCTTTCCACCTATCCTTTCTTCAGCTCTTTGTAAAGCCTCCTGAGATAACCACTTTGCCTCCTGACTTTTCTTTTCCTTTGGGATGGCTTTGTTCACTGGCCCCCACCCCTGTACAGTATTACATACCTCTGTCCATAGTGCTTCAGGCACACTGTTAACTGGATCTTACTCTTGAATCTGCTACCTCCACTTCATATTCTTATCAGATCTTATTTCAGCTTTACTCAGCTAGCCTAGGAAGTTTCCCTGCTTTCTTTAGCTTAAGCATGACTTTTCCTATGAGAAATTGATAATCTGAATCACAGTCATCTCCAGGTCTTTCTGCTGACTGTATCTTCAGCCAGAAGACTGTATCTCCTTTTTGCTGTCTCCATCTCCTATTATAAAGAAGGTAATCAATTTGATTTTGGTATTAATTATTATGTGACATCCATGTGTAAGGTCATCTCTAGTGTTGTTGTAAAAGGGTATTTGCTCTGAACAATATATTCTCTTGGCAAAATTCATGACCATTGCTCTCCTCTTTTTTGTTCTTGAAGGCCAACCAAGCCTGTTACTCCAGTTATCTCTTTGCTTCCTACTTTTGGAAACCAATCCTAATAATGTGTATAACATCAGAATTTGATATAAATTCTAGGAGATATTTTAGCTGTTCATAAAGCTGATCAACTTCAGCATTATAGATGGCAGGGGTATAGGTAGAATTACTATAATGTTGAATGGCTTGCATTAGAAATTAACTGAGATCATTTTGTCAATTTGGCAGTTGCAACGAAGTACTGCATTTCAGAATCCTTGTTGATTAGGAGGGATACTTCATTTATTTTCTTGGTTTTCTGCATTCAGTAGTCGATGTAATGGTCATTTAAATTAAATTCACTCATTCCCATCACTTTAGTCCAGTGACTGCCAGGATCCCATTGCTTATTCTCACTGTTATTAAAGTAATATAAATATGAATTAGAGCAAATAAATTAAAATGTATACAGAATATCCTAGTGTAGTCATTAAGAAAATTAAATTTAAAATATATCATTAAAGCAAACAAAATGGGATACTGAATACATTCATTTACAAGTGAAATCATTTAAGATTAAAAAATAATAATTTTAGAAAAAACAATACAAAAACTGGCAGGCAACAATGTGATCATATTAATAATGATATAAAATAGGAGTGACTTTTACAATCTAAGCAAAAGGAGACATTTTCAGACTAGGTAGGAAAAAAAAAAAAAGATCCAAGTATATGCTATCAAAGGGAGATATAATTCAGTCAAAGATGGAGATTTGAGGTGAAGTGTCTAAAACCTCTATATAATGCAAACATAAACCAAAGAGAGAAATGTCTATATTGTATTGAAGTCAACCAAAAAAGATTTTTCTTAAGAACTGTTACTAGGGATAAAGAAGGATACTTATAATGATAAAAAGGGAACTCTATTAGGAAGACGCAAAGAAATAGAAGAAAACAACAGAAGGGGAAAGACTAGAGATCTCTTCAAGAAAATTAGAGATACCAAAGGAACATTTCATGCAAAGATGGTTTTGATAAAGGACAGAAATGGTATGGACCTAACAGAAGTAGAAGATATTAAGAGGTGGCAAGAATACACAGAACTGTAAAAAAAAGATCTTCATGACCCAGATAATAACGATGGTGTGATCACTCAACTAGAGCCACACTTCCTGGAATGTGAGGTCAAGTGGGCCTTAGAAAGCATCACTACGAACAAAACTAGTGGAGGTGATGGAATCCCAGTTACGCTATTTCAAATCCTGAAAAATGATGCTGTAAAAGTGCTGCACTCAATATGTCAGCAAATTTGGAAAACTCAGCAGTGGCTACAGGACTGGAAAAGGTCAATTTTCATTCCAATCCTAAAGAAAGGCAATCCCGAAGAATGCTCAAACTACCACACAATTGCACTCATCTCACACACTAGTAAAGTAATGCTCAGAATTCTCCAAGCCAGGCTTCAGCAATACATGAACCGTGAACGTCGAGATGTTCAAGCTGGTTTTAGAAAAGGGAAACCAGAGGTCAAATTGCCAACATCCACTGGATCACTGAAAAAGCAAGTGAGTTCCAGAAAAACATCTATTTCTGCCTTATTGACTATGCCAAAGCCTTTGACTGTGTGGATCACAATAAAGTGTGGAAAACTGTGAAAGAGATGGGAATACCAGGCCACCTGACCTGCCTCTTGAGAAACCTATATGCATGTCAGGAAACAACAGTTAGAAGTGGACATGGAACAATAGACTGTTCCAAATAGGAAAAGGAGTACCTCAAGGCTGTAATTGTCACC
>NC_057420.1:6512312-6529543 GCF_019320065.1 Cervus canadensis
TGGGGAGCTTTTTTTTTTTTTTTTTTAAACCATAAATGCATAGTGAATTTTGTCAAAGGCTTTCTCAGCATCTTTTGAGATAATCATATGTATGGCTTTTCTCTTCCAATTTGTTAATCTGGTGTATCACATTGATGGATTTTTGAATACTGAAGAATCAGAAATATACCATGTTCATGGACTAGAAGAATCAATATAGTAAAAATGAGCATACAACCCCAAAGCAATTTATAGATTCAACACAATCGCTATGAAGCTACCAATATTTGGCACAGAAGCAGAACCAATAATTTCACCATTTTTATGAAAATACAACCTCAAATAGAAAGTCAATCTTGAGGAAGAAGGGAACTGGAGGAATCAACCTTCCTGACTTCAACCTATACTATAAAGCTACATCCATCATCAAGACAGTATGGTACTGGCACAAAGACAGAAATATCAATCAATGGAATAGAATAGAAAGCCCAGAGATAAACCCATGCACCCATGTACACCTTATCTTTGACAAAGGAGGCAAAAATATACAATGGAGAAAAGGGAATTTCTTTTAATGAACCGTGAACTTCCAGATGTTCAAGCTGGTTTTAGAAAAGGCAGAGGAACCAGAGATCAAATTGCCAACATCCGCTGGATCATTGAAAAAGCAAGAGAGTTCCAGTAAAACATATATTTCTGCTTTATTGACTAAGCCAAAGCCTCTGACTGTGTGGATCACAATAAATGGTGGAAAATTCTGAAAGAGATGGGAATACTAGATCACCTGATCTGCCTCTTGAGAAACCTGTATGCAGGTCAGGAAGCAAGAGGTAGAACTGGACATGAATAACAGACCGGTTCCAAATAGGAAAAGGAGTACGTCAAGGCTGTCTATTGTCACCCTGCTTATTTAACTTATATGAATAATACATCATGAGAAACACTGGGCTGGAGGAAGCACAAGCTGGAATCAAGTTTGCTGGGAGAAATATCAATAACGTCAGCTACGCAGATGGCACCACCCTTATGGCAGAAAGTGAAGTAGACCTAAAGAGTCTCTTGATGAAAGTGAAGGAGGAGAGTGAAAAAGTTGGCATAAAGCCTCAACATTCAGAAAACTAAGATCATGGCATCTGGTCCCATCACTCCATGGTAAATATATGGGGAAACAGTGGCTGATTTTATTTTTCTGGGCTCCAAAATCACTGCAGATGGTGACTGCAGCCATGAGATTAAGATACTCACTCCTTGGAAGGGAAGTTATGACCAACCTAGACAGCATATTAAAAAGCAGAGACATTACTTTGTCAACAAAGGTCCATCTAGTGAAGGCTATAGTTCTTCCAGTGGTCACGTATGGATGTGAGAGGGGGACTATTAAGAAAGCTGAGCACTGTAGAACTGATGCTTTCAAACTGTGATGTTGAAGAAGACTCTTGACAGTTCCTTGGACTACAAGGAGATCCAACCAATCCATCCTAAAGGGGATTAGTCCTGGGTGTTCACTGGAGGGACATTGATGTTGAAGCTGAAACTCCACTACTTTGACCACCTGATGCAAAGAGCTGACTCATTTGAAAAGACCCTGATGCTAGGAAAGATTAAGGGCAGGAGTAAAAGGGGACAACAGAGGATGAGACAGTTGGATGGCATCACCAACTCAATGGATGTGGGTTTGGGTGGACTCTGGGAGTTGGTGATGGACAGGGAGGTCTGGTGTGCTGGGATTGGGTTCTTGGGATCACAAAGAGTCAGACATGACTAGCAACTGAACAGAACTGAACTGAATATCTTTAACAAGTGGTGCTGGGAAAACTGGTCAACTACCTGTAAAAGAATGAATCAAGAACACTTTCTAACACCATGCACAAAAACAAAATAAAAATGGAGTACAGATTTAAATGTAAGACCAGAAACTATAAAACTCTTAGAGGAGAACACAGGCAGAACACTCTTTTACATAAATCACAGAAGATACCTTATGATCCAACTCCGAAAGTAATAGAAACAAAAACAAAAATAAACAGACAGGACCTAGTTAAAGCTTTTGTACAATGAAGGAAACTATAAGCAAGGTGAAAATGCAGCCTTCAGATTGGGAGAAAATAAAAGCAAATGAAGCAACTGACAAAGAATTAATCTCAAAAATATACAAGCAGCTCATACAACTCATACCAGAAAAATAAGCCACCCAATAAAAAATGGGCCAAAGAACTAAACAAACATTTCTCCAAAGAAGAAACATAAATGGCTAACAAACACATGAAAAGATGCTCAACATCACTCATTATCAGAGAAATGCAAATCGAAACCATGAGGTACCATCTCACACTGGTCAGAATGGCTGCCATCAAAAGTCTACAAACAATCAATCCTGGAGATGGTGTGGGGGAAAGGGGACCCTCCTGCACTGATAGTGGGAATGCAAACTAGTACAGCCTCTATTGAGAATAATGTGGAGATTCCTTAAAAAACTGGAAATAGAACTGCCATACAACCCACCCAATCCCACTGCTGAGCAGTGTTGTTTACAACTGCTAGGACATGGAAGCAACCTAGATGTTCATCAACAGACGAATGCAAAAGGAAATTGTGGTACATATACAATGGGATATCACTCAACTATAAAAAAAGAACACATTTGAGTCCATTTTAATGAGGTGAATGAAACTGTAGCCTACTATACAGAATGGAGTTAAGCCAGAAAGAGAAATATAGATACAGTAAACTAACAAATATATATGGAATTTAGAAAGATGGTAACAATGAGACCCTATATGCAAGATAGCATATAGGGTTCATAAAACTGTTCTCTCCGTATCTAGGAAAGCACTAAGCACTAAACCCTTTCATGGTGGCATCGGTGACTGACTAACAGAAAATCTTTGTAAAATAAGCTCCTGATTGCATCGAACTCCTCTTTCCCCAAAACCTTTATATTGGCCTTACCCCTGCCTCTTTGGAGCAGTCTCTCTGATTGATTTAAAGTGCTGTCTCCTGGACTGCACTCATTTTATCCCAAATAAAACTTAACTCACAGCTCTCAAGTTATGCATCTTTTCAGTCAACAGAGGTAACTGCCCTATTTTTAAATCAGTTTTAATTCACAAAGCTTCTGCTTTCCTCTAAGGCCAGTTTTATCATTTTCTGTCCTTTAAAAATAAAACTTTGAGATTTTTAAAGATCAAAGAGGTCTCCACTCTGGTATTAATTAATGTCCCACCCATTAAAAAATGTTCACTTTACCATGAGGCTGCATGTCTCTCCTAGCCCAAGAATCTACCAGGGCCTGGCTTACAAGTAATTTATTTTCACTCTTTCTCACCTCTTTCACAGATTTGAATATTTGAGTATTTATTTACAAATTATTTAAGACTCACCTTCAACTTTATTATCACAAAGTGGATTATTTCCCTTTGGTTCTCTTTCCTCATTCTCATTTTCCTTACCTATAAATGTATTCTGCACTTTCCTGACATCTAATATTTATTTATTTTTTTATTATAAATAGCCCATAACTCTGCGGGAGGTGTTTCATCAATTTTCACTTTAGGGACTTTCTCTTTAATAAGAGATATGGACATCTCCATTCTAGATACTCTGTTATGACTTTCGTTCCATTTTCTGTCTTCCTTGCTTTCAAAACCCCATTCTCTCAAATCTCCTAGTTGCTGGTCTTTATGAACAATTTCATTAATGCTGTCTTGTCTTATTTAACAAGAGTTAAGATAACATATGTCTAACTTAGAGGAGTCATTTTTTAAAGCCTTGTTTTTAATCCGTACTTTGAGAGGCATCTTGCAGCATTTCATCTGTATGTCCCACAAAAATGGCACTTTCCATGGCCTCCTCCTTCAACCTCTAAATACAGTCTTCTAAAGTACACCTAGACTGTTCGCTTCCAGGACAGGTCAATTCTAAGGGATATTCTTTTTTTTTTTTTTTTTTTTTTCATTTATTAGTTGGAGGCTAATTACTTTATTGTAGTGGTTTTTGCCATACATTGACATGAAGCCATGGATTTATATGTGTTCCCCATCCCAATCCCCCCTCCCACCTCCCTCCCCATCCCATCCCTCTGGGTCTTCCCAGTACACCAGCCCCGAGCACTTGTCTCCTGCATCTAACATGGGCTGGTGATCTGTTTCACCCTTGAGAATATACTTGTTTCAATGCTCTTCTCTCAGAACATCCCACCCTCGCCTTCTCCCAGAGTCCAAAAGTCTGTTCTGTACATCTGTGTCTCTTTTTCTGTTTTGCATATTGGGTTATCGTTACCATCTTTTAAAATTCCATATATATTCATTAGTATACTGTATTGGTCTTTATCTTTCTGGCTTACTTCACTCTGTATAATGGGCTCCAGTTTTATCCCTCTCATTAGAACGGATTTAAATGAATTCTTTCTAATGGCTGAGTAATATTCCATTGTGTATATGTACCACAGCTTCCTTATCTATTCGTCTGCTGATGGGCATCTAGGTTGCTTCCACGTCCTGGCTATTATAAACAGTGCTGCGATGAACATTGGGGTGCACCTGTCTCTTTCAGATGTAGTTTCCTCGGTGTGTATGCCCAGGAGTGGGATTGCTGGGTCATATGGCAGTTCTATTTCCAGTTTTTTAAGGAATCTCCACACTGTTTTCCATAGTGGCTGTACTAGTTTGCACTCCCACCAATGGTTTAAGAGGGTTCCCTTTTCTCCACACCCTCTCCAGCATTTATTGCTTGTAGACTTTTTGATAGCAGCCATCCTGACTGGCGTGTAATGGTACCTCATTGTGGGTTTGATTTGCATTTCTCTTATAATGAGTGATGTTGAGCATCTTTTCATGTGTTTTTTAGCCATCTGTATGTCTTCTTTGGAGAAATGTCTATTTAGTTCTTTGGCCCATTTTTTGGTTGGGTCATTTATTTTTCTGGAATTGAGCTGCAGGAGCTGCTTGTATATTTTTAAGATTAATACTTAGTTGCTTCATTTGCTATTATGTTCTCCCAGTCTGAGGGCTGTCTTTTCACCTTGCTTATAGTTTCCTTTGTAGTGCAAAAGCTTTTAAGTTTAATTAGGTCCCATTTGTTTAGTTTTGCTTTTATTTCCATATTCTGGGAGGTGGGTCATAGAGAATCCTGCTGTGACTTATGTCAGAGAGTATTTTGCCTATGTTCTCCTCTAGGAGTTTTATAGTTTCTGTTCTTACATTTAGATCTTTAATCCATTTTGAGTTTATTTTTGTGTATGGTGTTAGAAGGTGTTCCAGTTTCATTCTTTTACAAATGGTTGACCAGTTTTCCCAGCACCACTTGTTAAAGAGGTTGTCTTTTTTCCATTGTATATCCTGGCCTCCTTTGTTGAAGATAAGGTGTCCACAGGTACACCTCTGGGCTTTCAATTCTGTTCCATTGGTCTATATTTCTGTCTTTGTGCCAGTACCATACTGTCTTGATGACTGTGGCTTTGTAGTACAGTCTGAAGTTAGGCAGGTTGATTCCTCCAGTTCCATTCTTCTTTCTCAAGATAGCTTTGGCTATTCGAGGTTTTTCGTATTTCCATACAAATTGTGAAATCATTTGATCTAGCTCTGTGAAAAATACCGTTGGTAGCTTAATAGGGATTGCATTGAATCTATAGATTGCTTTGGGTAGTATAGCCATTTTCACAATATTGAGTCTTCCAATCCCCGAACACGGTATATTTCTCTATCTATTGTGTCCTCTTTGATTAAAGGATATTCTTAAGACACTCTTCAGTCACCACTTCTGACAGATTTGAGGCTTCAGAAGGACCCTGGCTTTTGCATCTGAAAGCCTGTTACACAAAAGAATCACTGCTCAAAATGCCAAATTTATTTGCATCTGCCTCATTTATGAGCATTCCAGCAGTTCCAGGGTCATATATGCACTATACCCAAGAAATAAGGTGCTCTCCAGGACTCTGAGTAAATCTACTTAAAAATATAACTATTCATAATCCTCAAAAGTATCCTTCCTTATGGTATGCCCCCAGACATCAGTTTCCATTTTCCAATGCCATGCCAGCTGAGGGTTTAGGTTTCTCCTTGGCATGCAGAGCTGCATCATGCTCTCATTTTATAATTATTTTCGTTTTCTAGAAAATGTCGTTTGTACAAATGTTTTATATAAACCATTTACAATTTTGGCTGTTTCCATAAAGTGGTTGACTTGTGGCATTTTCCAACACCATTTGCACAATAGTTGTCTTCACCTCTATTGCTTAATCAAGTGACTTATCTGGATACTCAAGATAAATACTGGATTCCAGGTTGTTCAAACAAAAACTAAAAATTTGCTTTCTTATATAAAAATTGGATAAGCTTAATTTTTTATTATAAAAAATACAATTCTATCAACAGAAGTCTCTAAAATTCCATATACAGACATTCCTTAATAAGGGATGTCATCTTAATAATAATGTCATCTAAAACTAGAGAAAATCAAAGTGTTGGTAGATGTCACACTATAGATACTTTCTAAATATCTACTCAAAAGATGTTTTCCTTTCTTTGATTTTTTTAAAGTCTTTACTGAATTTGTTACAATATTGTTTCTCTAACCAGGGATTGAACTGGCACCAGCTGCACTGGAAGGCAAAGCCTTAACCACTACTACAAGGGAAGTCCCCTAAAACACATACTTTACAAGAAAAGAAACTAAGCTGCTAACAGAAGTTGGCTAAATAAACTGACTTCTGCTGGTCAATCAGGGAGTAGTCTCCTTCACCCCAACTTACCTAAAAGATGCAGTAATTACCTATGTTTCCAAGGGCAGAAAAATCATTTTACAGTTAGCTTTGCAGCTGATCACTGTCACATGAAGTCACATTAAGTGTAAATAATACACAGAGACTGTTATATTAGTCATCACAGATTTACTCTACCTTTAACAGAGCAGGTAAAATTCACATTTGTGAAACAGCTACAAAACGTCTTTGAAAAGCAAAGTGACAGCCTCATTAATCTTTTATCCTCAGAAAAATGTATGTTATAAAAATAGGAGTGTATTTAGCATTTTCAGTAATTTTCTATTTACAGATTGAAAGAGGTAGATATCTCTGCAGCACCTGAGAAATGTGACAGTCAAAAGATAAAAGAAAAAAAAAAAAAAAATACTGGGCTCCTAACCACAAAATGTCATCCTACACAACTAAAAATATAATGGTCAATTAAGTTATTCTACACCCTCGTTTTTTGTGTACTTTGGTATCCACTGCCACTATAGATTTTACACTCTAGAAGATTCCCTAAAATGGTAAAACAAGCACAATTTAATTACATGGCAAATTTTCATCAGCCAGTTAAAGTATTTTCAAACAAGGGTTGAAGAATCAAAGGTGGTACAGTGACAGTCAGAGGCTGTGAAGAGAAACCAAATACATCCCATAGAATTTACATTATTTTTACTATCTATATTATTTCACACAATACCTAATATACCTAGTATCCCCAAAACTGAATTAACTCCTGTCAACCATCCTGAATTCAGCCCAAGATTTACCTTACATAGAAACAAGTGCCACAAAGAAGTGTAGCAGGTAACACAACTACCTCAACCTTAAATGTCAATCAATATCTTATAAGCAGCAGGGTGCTAGTGAAATACCATCAGTCATATTACTCTTAAGAAAAATCTTAATTTCTAGCACATATCTTTATTTTCTCTCTCACAGAAGTGGGTCCAATATTTTCAGTTAGTAACCTAAGTAGTAATTTTTCAGTTCTGTCCAGCTCTTTGAGATCCCGTGGACTGTAAGCCACCAGGCTCCTCTGTCCATGGAATTCTCCAGGCAAGAATACTGGAGGGAGTAAACCTGCATCTCTTGCATCTCCTGCACTGGGAAGCAGGTTTTTTTAATGTCTAAGCCACCAGGCATACCCTGGAGAAGGAGAAGCCAAGGAGAAGCCCTTTAGTAACTAAAGGAGGTACTATAAAAAATCTGTTAAACTACTGTATTTGGCTTTGTTATTTTTGCAGATTAATAGTCAGTTTTCATATACATTCTTTGCTTTACTGTCCATACCCTTGATCATCAAGGTAAGTGATGGAAATTTTTAACTATTTCACATTACGGGCTCTTTCCTATGAGACAATTCAATTTTTAAGCCCTTTTACATCACAATGTGACAGAAACATACAAGTAAGATTATTTAGCTTTTCTACATCAAACTAATGAAGTAAAGAACAAAATTCGAACTTCAGAAATTTTCTCACTGTAAATGCGAACACCTAAATACTGATTTTTTTTCTTCAAGCATATGTTCCAATGTAAAACTAAAACAAATATTTTTTAAGTCTCATAAACTTTCAGCCTTTGTCCAGTGACTTGCCTGAATATAATGCTTTCCAAACAAACGGTATTTCATACACATATTCTGCCACAATTTTGTAGGACTGAAAATTTGCAGTTATCTCAGTTTGTCAAGTGATGAAAATGTTATCAAAAACTAATATGAATCAAACATGCTTTGCTTGTTTCATATCCCATACTGCACTTTTATTTTAACCTGACTTTTAAATGAGTTACTGGTCAAAAGTAATCATCTTTACTATTTTCTCTTTTATATTAATGAACTAGAGTTAAATTGGTATTAATTTCTACATAGAGGAGCCATTATCAGAATAATTCTCACTTTAATTCTGATAATTATATTCAAGAGGCAGGGATAAGGCAATGAGCAAATAAACAGAAGTAATTAAAAGGACAAGGTAATGAGTACATGCATTCCAATACAGGAAAAATAAGGCAAATGTATACAATAAAGGAGTAGAAAATGTATACATCAAACAATGCAGACAGCTAAGCAGTCTCCTGTATCATATAGTCCAACAGCTAAGAAAATACATATATGGTAAAAAAAAAAAAAAATTCATCACAAAAGGAATAAGAACTACTACATAAAAGTTATACACAAAATATATCTCTCAATACAGTGATCATACTTCATCTTAGTCAACAGAGTCAATGCCCAGAAGAGATCACATAAACAGGGTCATTTAAACTGCATTTTGCTTCATTTGTTCCTTTGGATTCAACCCCCAGTTTGCCTCCTAGAGATCTTTTAGAGTGGGTGATCACCTCTTTCTGAGAATCAAGAGCAGTGCAGGGCTGTATCATAGGCATTGCTGAATCTACATCTGATGCTTTTACAGAGAGCTGCTCTCTCAGGACTTGCACCTTTTCATTGAGCTCATTTCTTTCCATCTGAAGAGCTCTGTACAGCTTCTCTAGTCGTTCCAGCTTTATCTGAAAGACCTTGTACTTTTTATCACAGGCAGTTTTCTGGGAAAGAAACAGAAAATTTATGAAACCTCTATATGAAACACAAATTAGGTTACTGTGCACAAAACTAAGTAATCTGAATCAACCTGTAAACTAATTTTTATCATGTCTTAAATGTCACTACATAGCACTATTTATTTATTTTTCCATTTATTTTTATTAGTTGGAGGCTAATTACAATACATACATTGACATGAATCAGCCATGGATAGCACTGTGTTAAACAGTTATATTTATTCTCAAGTATACCACGGAACAAAGCAAGACTTAAGATACTTTACAACTGTCTGCAACACAAAGTTAACTAGTTAAGGCAAAAGTTTAAACACCTCTGTAAGACAACCTAAATTACTGCCAGAAAGAGAATGTATAAATCAAAACTGCTGTAACTTACCAAACTTATACAAGTTTTAACCTGCCTCAATACTGAAATAAGTGAGCATTTGCTATTCAGTCATGTAAACCTCCTCACCTCTTCAGCCATTTCCAGAAGTATTTTATTATTATTTTCCCATTTGGTACGCCACATTATCACTTCTTTTTCAAGTTTTTTCATTTTCTTTGTCATCTGTGAACCAACACAATTGCAAATTTAAATTCTAAACTGCCAGAGTCACCACAAAACCATTTTATAATGTTCTTCTCATCATGCAACAGGGTACTTCCATCAAGTAATTGATAACTATTTATATCTTGATAAAAGTCACTGTGATAGTTTGTCACCAGCAGAACTAACAGAAGCCCCTTTGGTGGAGCAATAAGAAACAAAGTTGAGAGTTTCACATTATGAGAAAAAGAAATATGATTTTCTCACTTTCAGAGAAGCAGAAGAATATGGAATCTTTCAATACAACACTCTCAACTCTCTTAGTTAGGAATGGAATGCAATTCATTCCTGTTGGAGGCAGCAAGAGATTCTCTCAAAGTTGTACAGGACTCTTAGAAGAACAGAGATTCTTTTTGCTGTGGTTGAGCCACTAAGCCGTGTCTGACTCTTTGTGATTCCAATATTTAAATTATTGAATCCTTAGCTTGAATCTCCTCACAAACTCATAAGACTATTTTACATTTTTTAAAGATACAATGTTTCAAAAAAAAGATACAATGTTTCAAAACAATACTACAAAATCTTAGTTTTCAGGAGTTCAGAATAAAATTTCCATATGTTAGTCATTCACCTTTGTTTCTAATATTATTTTACTATATCAGCTCTGTTCTACAGGCACTGCTAAAACTTTCAGAGATGGAAGGCACAGTATTTCCTGTATCTTTCCTTTAAAGCAAAGATGCAGCATCTGCTCTCTTTATTCCATAAAAAGCAACCAACTTAAAAACACTAGAGGACAATGAAAAACAAGGAGAATCCCAATTCTTTTTTAAAAAGAATAAATGCACAACATCACCTGTATGTGAAATTAACTCTACATATTAAAAAAAAAAAAAAAATGTACACTATGCCTGTGTTGAGGCAAGCTAAAAAGATACTGGTGAAAAATCTAGATAGTAGACGGGGGACAATGAAAACAGTCTGATCGGACATACCAATTTGCCCAACTACAGGACTTACAGAGAAAAATTCTATTCAAAACATGATAAATTAGACACCTTATGTGAAGAGGAAAATTTCAAGAGGACAAAAGATGTTTCTCAGTTCAGTTCTAACTCTGGCTCTGGCTGGGAACCAGGAGACTCAAAAATTTTGCTAACCTCTACTGTCATTACCTGTTGTTTTAATTGTACTTCTTGCTGTTTCATTTCTTCGTATTTGTGCCTTGAATCTGTGGCTTCTTTTAACAACTAGAAAAGAGAAACATTCTAGCAAAATACTAATCCTAGAAACACTAATGCTAGAAATATTCTAGCAAAATAGTAATTACACATATGCCTAAAATGTCAGAACATCAATACTGTAGTCTTTCCTTTCATTATTCTATCAAGATCTTAGGTCAATCAGTGAAACATCCTATTATATTAATTGTCAATTACCTCTATCTCAGATCTGTTAAACCCTCATTAATACCAAGGAATACAGAAATTATCTATAAACCTCTTAAGGACAAAAAGCACCTGAGAGGCACACAAAGGTTTATAAAACTCCGGGTTAAATTGTTCTGTTATAGGTGAAAATAATTAGATATCTACACCTTGAAGCGGGAAACAGAGTGAGGAATCTTGATCTTATCAAGTTCAGAAAGCTCATCTACAGCTTGACAGGTAAGAAGGGGCAGGTAGACAGGGTATGTAGTGAAGCAATGAAAACAGACTGGGTTTCTTATTATCTTTTTTAAAAAGTGGAACAGAGGAGGACATAGTGCACTATTGTTTTTAAGTAAATTTGCATATTGGGCAATGTGAAATTCAATCCTTGAATTTCTGAATTAATGTCACACAAAATGCAAATAAACCTTAATAGAGCCTTAAACCAACCAGAGACCTGATTCACATATGTACACATGTTGTTTATGTGTATGCAGACTCCTAATTTATACTCCAAACTGGAAACAGCAACTGTTTCTTCAGCTGTGTAACAGATATTGTCTATGGGTTTTATGGAAGGTCCATGGTGTAAAAAATGCATGTGTGTAAACCCTAGACTCACACTAAACATGAGCTGTTCACGTAAGGAGGAACACACAGGAATGTTCATATATATATGTCACACCATGTTTACTTTTAGGGCTCAGCCTACTTGAACAAAGTGCTAGATGAAACAGTTCACATTATTATAATCATTTCTCACTTTATTAATTTAACTTAAAAATATGTAATTTAATTTATGTATGATAAATATGAGACCTTCACTATGTTCACAATTAATGACAAGCAAAATCCAAACAGATTCAGGGAACAGTAGCTTATGATTAGGAAATAGAGAATTCTGTTAAATTTCATCAGAAAGTTATATCAGAGTAATTAAACAAATATTTACCTATTTAGAAAAAATGGAGCAGAATGTAGGAGACCCATTTTTGGTAAGGTTGGTGTGAAATTTAATTGCTCCTAGCTTTCAGGCCCAATTTTGCTGATGACTTGCTTATCTTGAACCTGCTTATCACTACCTAAAAATCAATATAATATTCTAAACAGAAAAATCAAATATGTGCAGGTCTATTCACTGAACTTGGTACAACGGTTCATTTTTTTTAATATGAAAATTTCATCAGAAATAAAAAAAATGTGTTCTAACATTTCTCAATATAAGGTGTAAAAAAGACAAATGTCTTGAATTGTAAATAGCTTACTTATTAAATTATATCCTTCTTTACGCAAAGGAAAAGGAAATTCAGTGATATCTCAAATAAGACTTACAAGTAATATGACTTGAACACACATTTTTCAAATGGCAAACCACTCCAGTACTTTTGCCTGGAAAATCCCAGGGACAGAGGAGCCTGATAGGCTACAGTCCATGGAGTTGCAAAGAGCTGGACACGACTGAGCGACTTCACATTTTTTTAGACTCATTATTAAGAATGAAACTTAGAAAGACTCCTCTTAAAAATCTGACTTGATAAAAATAAATATTAAAAATAGAAGATTTACTGCATATGCTTAAAAACTGCATCTCCAATAAACAGAATGACAAGAGGGGAAAAAAGAGAAGAAAACCTATCAATTATAAAGGTGTGAGATATCACAATCAATGAAATGTACAAACCTTATCTGGATCTGACTCAAACAATCTTATATAGTGGGAGACAGGAAAATGTGAAGCTTAAAATTTGATTAAGTTGTAAAATTTTTAGGTATGAAATGGCATTGCCTTCTGCTTCAAAAAAAAAATCTTGCCATTTCAAGATATGTTTTTAAATAGTGGAGTAGAATAATATGACATCTTGGATTTGCTTCAAAGTAGATCTTAAAAGTTATTACATGCAATGTGAATAACTTGGTGAAGTTAACTGATCAATTCCACTTTTAAGTTTCAAATTATGAATGTAAGAAAACTATTAAAAGAAAAAAAGTGGTTGAAAGATATAAAAATCTCAAAAATGTTTTCAAGTTTTATACATAAAACTATAAACTGAGATAATCTGAAATTTGATTGAAAACCGGACAAATCTCTTTTTGGTAGTAAAATAAAATTACCATTTTAACTGGACCTATTTGTTTTTAGTTATCAGTTTTAAGATGAAGCTGTTATAAGGTTTATAACACATAAAGAAGCAGGATTTTACTAGCTTAAAGCTCATTAAAGTCAAGGCATGCAGCCTTTGGAACAGACAAGGGTCACCACTATTGCAAACACCTCCATGTGAAGAGGCATGTGGGGGACTGAAGGAAATAGGATCCATTTTATCATTTTCCCCTTCATTTAACCTTTTTATTCCCTCTGAAGAGCCAGATATTTAAGCACTAAAACATTCAAAACCAATCCCATTTGGGAAATTTAGAAAATCACCAAGCAAGCTCAGGATCAAAGATGATCTGAGACACCTTAGATTAGATTTTCCTCTCAGACTGACTTCAAGCAAAGAGACATTTTAAAACAAACAAAACAACAAAGACAACAAACCTTGGTAAAGGCAATCGCATATCTAGAAATATCACACTGTAAGATTCAAATGTACAGTTAATAACAAAAATCATAAGGCATACAAAGAAATAAAGTATGGACCATTCAAAGACACAAGACCAATCAACCAAACTGTCCAAGAGGAAGACTAGATAGTAGACTCACAAAAGACTTTAAAATAACTGTAGCTAAAATGCATAAGAGGTTAAGGAATCAGATAAAGTCAAGAAACAATGCATGAGTAAAATGGAAAAAATCAACAACAGAAACCACAGAAAGGAACCAAAAGGAAAAAAGAAAAAACCCAACATCTAGAACAGAAGAGTACAATAATTAAAACAAGAAATTCACTAGAGGGATTAAAAATCTGATTTGATCAAAGATAAAAAGGATCACTGTACTTGCAGAACAACAGAAATTATCAACTCCAGGGAAATGGAATTAATATAGACTGAGGAGCAATCTAAGAGCCAAGCAATCTGTGGGATACCATCAAGTGAACCAACACATGCAGTGTGGGATACCACACAGAGAAAACAGACAGAAGTGGGCAGAAAGGTTATTTGAAGAAATAATGATGAAAAATTTCTCAAATCTCATTCCAAGATATGAATGTGCAAGCCCAACAAACTCCAAGGATGATAAATTCCTAGAGTCACACTGAAACAGTTGTAAAACTGTCCAATGCCAAATCTACCAAGTATAAAAGATCCTCATTAACATAATCAGAAAATTCCTCAGCATGAATCTTGGGAGGCCAGAAGTCAGCAGCTTTTAAAAATGCTGGAAGGGGAGACCCTCAACTGAGAACTCTACATCTATCCAAAGTGTCCTTCAATAATGAAATATTAATACACTCCATAGGGCTTCCATGGTGGCTCAGTGGTAAATAATCTGCCTGCTGATGCTGAAGACATGGGAAGATCCAACATACCATGGAACAACTAAGACAGAGTGTCACAACTAAGCCTGTGCTCTACAGCCCAAGAGTTGTAATTACCGAGTCCATACTGAAGTCTGAGTGCACTAGAGATGGTATTCCACAAGAAAAGCCACTGCAATAAGAACCCCACACACCACAACTACACCCCACTTGCTACAAGCAGAGAAAAGCTCACATAGCAACAAAGATCCAGCAAACCAAAAATAAAATAAATAAATAATAAATGAATTTTTTAAAAAGATAATAAAGAGATAATACATCTTAAAAAATAATTAGGCTCTACTGGGCACATAATAAATAAACATTAAATTTCTGTGACATTAATAAGTAAAAAGGTGCTAACAGAGCTACATACAAGAGTTTCTATATACTTTTGAAATAAATGCTAAATAGTGTTATAGCATTCAGAATGTCATATGAAATCCTCATTATAACCACAAAAATGGAACAGAACAGACTAAAAATGAATTATCTAAGGAACTTAAAATGATTTACTACAAAAAATTCAATTAACTACAAAAGAGCAGTGCAGAAAACAGAGTAAATGGTAAAAGTCAATTTTTAGGAATAATTTCTTTAAATGTACAAGAATGA
The DNA here is from genome assembly GCF_019320065.1 of Cervus canadensis. Classification (NCBI taxonomy): domain Eukaryota; kingdom Metazoa; phylum Chordata; class Mammalia; order Artiodactyla; family Cervidae; genus Cervus; species Cervus canadensis. The sequence goes on from NC_057420.1 coordinate 6,527,640, forward strand.
AACTTCAATGAAAAACAGAAGGAGTAAAAACATGATTCAGTTGCATCTCAAGTTAAAAGGTGGTGGAAAGCCCTCATTAGAATGAAGGCCTTATGGATGATGGTGTCAAGACTTCTGGTTCAAAGTGAAAACAAAGAAGGATCCTACCTCCTCCTCCCAGTGACACAGTGAATCTACAATTACATACTGGAATCTTAGATCAGGTACCTGAATAAAGACCTGTGTCTGAAAGACAAGATCTCAAAATATGTAGATGGGGAAGTAAACGGGGCTTGGATCATGGAAAAACTCACAAAGCTTTATGGGACTGAAAAACAGTTGTTATACACATATGGACTAACCAAGCCCGGATCCACCTACCAGAGGGACAGCATACAGAAAGGCCCAGTCTGTGTTTGAAAGAGGCTTGTAAGATACTCATGGCTTTGGAGTGAGGGGCAGGCTTCTGGTTTGGCACACATGTAGAGACCTACTGAGGCAGCCTTGGGGAAGGAAGCTTGCACAAGGAACCTCTACCATGCACAAGATCACCAGTATCTCATCTCCCAGAAAAGAGACTGTCTGGCCCTCTAGTTTTTGTCACTATCACCCAGGGGATGCCCCTTAACTGCCTAGCTCTTGTGACCACTGGGGTTTGCACTTGTGGGTCCTGTGGGTTTGTTACAAACCAAGAAATACTTTCTGCTGGCTAACCTCTAACCTAAGCCACAACAAAGACACAGACACCTATGTGTAAACCATCTACACATGAAACAAGATCTGGCTTAAAGGGGCAGATTTCTAAATACAATTAAGGATCAAATATAATTGCCCTTAAGAGACCATAGAGAACCACCAGCACTATTTTCATGATCTTCCTCTACTACAGCCCAGAAAATGTCTCCGAAACCTTGACATCATGTCTGATGCACCAGCTTTTGTGGCTACCATGCTATATAGCATGGCCCTAGAGGCCAGCAGAACGTGTTCACAGGATGGTAGTAAAAAATAAACAGTTCCGATTTTCCTTTCTCTGATAATGAGTGATGTTGAGCATCTTTTCATGTTTTTGTTAGCCATCTGTATGTCTTCTTTGGAGAAAGGTCTGTTTAGTTCTTTGGCCCATTTTTTGATTGGGTCATTTATTTTTCTGGAATTGAGCTTCAAGAGTTGCTTGTATATTTTTTTTTTTTTTTAATTTTTTTATTAGTTGGAGGCTAATTACTTCACAACATTTCAGTGGGTTTTGTCATACATTGATATGAATCAGCCATAGATTTACACTTATTCCCCATCCCGAATCCCCCCCTCCCATCTCCCTCTCCACCCGATTTCCCTCTGGGTCTTCCCAGTGTACCAGGCCCAAGAGCACTTGTCTCATGCATCCCACCTGGGCTGGTGATCTGTTTCACCATAGATAGTATACATGCTGTTCTTTTGAAACATCCCACCCTCACCTTCTCCCACAGAGTTCAAAAGTCTGTTCTGTACTTCTGTGTCTCTTTTTCTGTTTTGCATATAGGGTTATCATTACCATCTTTCTAAATTCCATATATTTGTGTTAGTATGCTGTAATGTTCTTTATCTTTCTGGCTTACTTCACTCTGTATAATGGGCTCCAGTTTCATCCATCTCATTGGGACTGATTCAAATGAATTCTTTTTAACGGCTGAGTAATATTCCATGGTGTATATGTACCACAGCTTCCTTATCCATTCATCTGCTGATGGGCATCTAGGTTGCTTCCATGTCCTGGCTATTATAAACAGTGCTGCAATGAACATTTGGGTGCACGTGTCTCTTTCAGATCTGGTTTCCTCAGTGTGTATATGACCCAGCAATCCCACTTCTGGGCATACACACTGAGGAAACCTCTGCCTTTTCTAAAACCAGCTTGAACATTTGGAAGTTCATGGTTCATGTAT
>NC_057420.1:6529643-6556968 GCF_019320065.1 Cervus canadensis
AAAGGGAACCCTCTTACACTGTTGGTGGGAATGCAACTAGTACAGCCACTATGGAGAACAGTGTGGAGATTTCTTAAAAAACTGGAAATAGAACTGCCATATGACCCAGCAATCCCACTTCTGGGCATACACACTGAGGAAACCAGATCTGAAAGAGACACGTGCACCCCAATGTTCATCGCAGCACTGTTTATAATAGCCAGGACATGGAAGCAACCTAGATGTCCATCAGCAGATGTCATGGATAAGGAAGCTCGGACATATACACAATGGAATATCACTTCAGCCATTAGAAAGAATTCATTTGAAATCCGTTCTAATGAGATGGATGAAACTGGAGGCCATTATACAGAGTGAAGTAAGCCAGAAAGATAAAGAACATTACAGCATACTAACACATATATATGGAATTTAGAAAGATGGTAATGATAACCCTATATGCAAAACAGAAAAAGAGACACAGATGTACAGAACAGACTTTTGGACTCTGTGGGAGAAGGCGGGGGTGGGATGTTTCGAGAGAAGAGCATCAAAACATGTATATTATCAAGGGTGAAACAGATCACCAGCCCAGGTGGGATGCATGAGACAAGTGCTCGGGGCTGGTGCACTGGGAAGACCCAGAGGGATCAGGTGGAGAGAGAGGTAGGAGGGGGGGATTGGGACGGGGAATACATGTAAATCCATGGCTGATTCATGTCAATGTATGGCAAAAACCACTACAATATTGTAAAGTAGTTAGCCTCCAACTAATAAAAATAAATGGGAAAAAAATAAATGAAATAAACAGTTCTGAGATGGCATTCATAAGCACTCAGTGTTCAGAAAGCAAAACCTATCTCCTATTCTTCCCATTAAAGAGGTATATTTACATGTTTCCAAAGATGCTGCTCCAAGTGCCTGTCTATCAATCATGCTGAATCTAGTTGTAAATGAAATCTGCCATTTTCTGACACTGACAGGTCTTGGCACACTTAAATGACTTGAGACCCACTAAGAAGAAACTAGGCTGCTTGGAAAATAAGAAACATTTGAGAGTCAAACAAGAGTTGATGCAAAGTTCAACCTCAAGTTTTATCTCTGTGAAATGAAAAATCTTACCTGCCATATGAGTAAACAAAGGGTGTTGTAGCCATCAAGCCATCAACCACTGCAGTCACCCAACAGAAAGCCCTGAGGGAACTATGGATGGAGACAAACAAGCCAAGCCCTCCATCAATGCCACCACCCCTCAGGGTGTACCCTGAATAGATTCAGGATGGAGAAAAGTAGGACACTAGCCTTAAGTATCTAAGATGGATACCACATGAATGATTTCAACCAGACTCTTGCAACTTCCAAAACAGAAAAAGTACTACACTCATTAAAACTTGGTATACCTGATTTTTTGTAAATAACAGTAATCATTTGATTTCCAACTACCTGGTCTCTGTTGCAAAAACTCCTACATATCCTCTCTGTGCCCTTACCTCTTAACAGCAATTTCCAAGATCTCCAGTTTTGTCCACTTAATAAAATATAATTCTCAATTTTTAGCCTACTCACTTATTCGGCTAACATCTTGAACATGAAGTCATACCTTCCAAATGGGAAGAATGGGAGAGAAGGTTGATTTATCGAAGAAACCAATACAGAATCAAAGAAAAGAAAGCAACAGAGGACTATATTACAAATAGAAGAAAAAGATAAAACTTCAGGAAAAAAAAATTACTGAAATAGATAATTAATTTACATGATACAAAGTTTAAAGTAACAACCCCAAGATGGTCACTGAGCTCTGAAGAACAGAAAATTGAAGTGAAAATTTTTAATGGAATATATAAGTTATACAAGTAACAAACAGAAACAACATAACTGAAGAATCAAATAACTAAACTGCAAAAACACAACAGAAAGATCAGCAAGATTCATGTCAATGTATGGCAAAAACCACTATAACATTGTAATTAGCCTCCAATTAAATAATTTTTTTTAAAAAAGGAAAAAAAAAAAAGATCAGCAACAAATTATAGAAGGCATGAAAAGAGCCAGTGAACTCAAACATATGGCACTGGAATTCACCCAATCATAGCAAAAAAGGAATAAAAACAAGTAGAGACTGATTTGTACATTTTACATTTGTACATTTGTACAGTATGTACATTTGTACATTTGTACAGTACATTTGAGACAACATCAAGGACACCAACATTCGCATTATAAACAGGTCCAGAAGAAAAAATGGTCAAAATGTATGGAAGGAAATAAGGGATGCAAATCCAGGAGGCCAAAAGAGTTTTAAATAAGAGAGGCCCATAGACCCACACCAAGACATAAGACAATTAAAATGTCAAAAGTTAAAACATGAAGACAGAATCAAGAAGGTGCAAGAGGAAAACAACTTGTTATTTATATATGAGGGAAACTCTACAAAATTATCAGGTTTTCAGTTGAAACTTTTTAGCAGACAGGAAAAGATACAATACATTCAGTGATTAAAAAAAAAAAAAAAAAAAAATTGGCAACCGTGAGTATTTAACCATTTGCCTTTCAGAACTGAAGGAGACACAAAGAATTTTCCAGAAAGGCAAAAACTAAATGAGTTTATCACCACCAGACTGTCCTTTTTAAAGAAATGTTGAATGGGTTTCTTTAAGGTGACATGCAAAGTATCAAGTAACAGAAATATATGAAGTACAAATCTTACAGCTAAAAGTAACTACAGAGTAAATTAAAAAAAAAAAAAAAAGAAGTCTTGAAATAGGAGCGAAAACAAAGCCCCCAATTCAAGTAACAACCTTTTGTTTTCTCATTTTCTTTCTCTTCCATTATCTTGTTTTAACAGATGCAGCTCATCAATCAGCGCTTTTGCCTCTGTGATCTTGCTTGCTCCTTACATCCTTGGCAACTTGGGGACACCTGGGGAGGGGAGGGATCTGAGCTGTTTGAGCAGTAAGTTTACCGTGTATAAAAGATACTCAGAACAAAGTTGGGGCACTCAGCCTTTGCAGGTGACTCCACTGGGCCAGCACCCCATGCTAAATAAATTCTACTGTTCTGCATCTTTGAGTGTGGCTTGTCTTCTCCTGCCACAATGGTATATATATAACATTTTCTGGTGTGTTGGCTGGAAAACCAACAACCAAGCTGGCCCCTTGTGCCAGGGAAGAGAGAGGCGCCTCCTGGCCATTTGCTGGATCCCAACTCTCACTTAGGCCAGTATGGCCTCCCCCCACACCACTTCCTGAACAGACTCAGAAAAGCAGAAGCGGGTTTCAGGGTCTGTTCCCTTGGGTGGTCTGTCAATTCTGGTGTGTGTGAGAGAGTGATCAAGTGAGAGCCCCGTGCTCCACCATCTTCCAACTACGGTGCCTGAGAGAGTCCTAACGCAGGGTTCCCTTATGACCTCTCAGGACAGTGCCAGCCTTTGGAGGATTTAATCTCTCCCTGAGAGGCTGGTCCCTGTTGGGGGTCTATACTGACCTGACAATGCTTAGAGATGTCTAAATCTCCATAAAGGGGAAAGAAGTTGAGTGCTTCCTTTTGTTTGTTGTGCAACACCACCTCAGGGTAGGAACCTTCACATAATGGGCAATTTGACTTCTAAACTCACTGTCTTAGAGTGTATGGTTAAGAATGTTAAGAAAAGATTCTCTGGGAATTATGGTGTAAAATCGAGTCCTGAAAAACTGCACACTCTTCGTACCCAGGAGTGGCCCTCCCTCGGGGTCGGAGGGCCTCCAGAAAGGATGCTACATGTGTCCACTGCCCAAGCAGGGCATAGAGTCATAAGGGAAGATCCCAGCCACCCAGACTGATTCCCATATACTGATCAATGGTTGAAAACTGCCTAGTTAAGGACCCCTGGGTTCAATTCTATGCCACAGGTCAAGGATAGGGTAAGATCCAAGTAAATCAACCAAAGAAAAGGACCTCATTCCAAGAGAAAGAACCACCTATTCTCCAGGGTGAGGTTGAAGTGCCCCCATCTTACATCCCCAGAGCTCCCCACCAAGAGTAGCAGATCCCATTTGCCAGATAGTCCACTAACCTTCCATTTCACCTCCTCCTCCTGATGCTCCTGAAGCTATTGTGCCCCCACGGCCAGCCACCTGAGAACCTAAGGGTAGGTGCCACATGTCTCAGGGAGCAGCTGCCTCAGCATTACAAATGCCCTTATGAGAGACTCAAGAACCACAGGACTCTGCTGCCAATGGGTCCCTACAAGAGGGGGAACCCATTTTTTACTGCCAGCCTTTTTCCATGATGCATCTCAGCTGGAAACATCATTCCTTCTCATACTCTGAAAAGCACTAAGAGCAGGTTGTTCTCTTAGAATCCATCTTCCAGACCCACTGTCCCACCTGGGTAGATTGCTGGGAGCTTGTCATCACCCTACTCAATACAGAGGAGCTCCAGTAAGTCATGACAAAGGCCCAAAAATGGCTCCAGGCCAATGAAAGAGGAGGCCAATTAGACTCAGAGAACTGGGCTCTGGAGAACTTCCAGAGGAAAAGCCCTCTGGAACCCCAATACCGAGGATTAAGAAAGAAACCAGCTGGAGTGGTATCGACAGGCCCTCCTATACAGGGGGTAAAAGCCAGGGCAAAGAAGCCTATTAACACAGCTAAGACTACTGAGATGCTACAAAAACCAAATGAAAGCCTAGCCGATTTCTATGAGAGGTTCTGTGAGGTCTTTTGGGTCTACATGCTTTTTGATCCTGAAGACCTTGAAAATCAACAGATGATACATGCAGCCTTTGTGGGACAAGTCCAATCGGACATCCAAAAAAATTATAGAAGTTAGAAGGGCTTGCAGGTAAAAATGCCACAGAATTGCTACAAATAGCCAACAAAGTCTTTGTCAATTGTGACCAAACAACATGCCAAGAAGTGGAAAAGATGATGAAGCATCAAAAGATGATGAAGCTTTGACAGCTGCCCTGTCAATGCCTGCATCCCTAGCAGGACCACCCCGAAAGGCAAGGGCCCCAGATCTGAAAAGGAGAGTTCCCCTCAGCCACGATCAGTGTGTGCCTAATGGGAAGAAAGGGGACACTGAAAAATGAATGCCCCAGCTGCCCTAGGAACAAAACCAAGGCAGCAAGCCCCCCCAAGCCAATATCAACCTGAGCTACCCAGCACTAATCTGATCAGGTTGGCTGGAGTAAAAACTGACTAGACCAGACCAGGATCTCTCCAACTGGGCCCCTGAGAGTCTATAGTCAGAATTCAAGTAGGGGACCCTCCAGTGCACTTCATGGTGGATACAGGCAGTAAGCATTTAGTGGACACCCAGCAGATAGCCTCCTTTCTTGGAAAAAGAAACTACAATCATTGGGAACACAGACGCCCAGGCACACAGGCTGCTTTGAGGACCTCGACAAAGCTGACTGAGGGGCCATGAGGTAATGTACGAATTCCTCTACCTGCCCAATTGCCCTGTTCCTCTGATGAGAAGAGACCTGCTTGCTAAGACGGGGCCCAGATTTCCTTTAATGCTGACGGATCAGCTCAGCTAAAACTAGCAGGAATGCCTTCCTCCTCCTTCATTATGACTCTCTCTGTAAGGAGAGAATGGTGGCTGTATTCCTCCCCTCCAGCAAAAAGGACCATTTCTCCTGAATTACAGACTAAGCACCCACTAGTTTGGGTTAAGAAAAATCCTCCAGGTCTGGCAAAACACCATGCTCCCATCCTGATTGATCTGAAACCAGGGAGGGGCTCAAACTGTAAAACTATGACAGTAACCAATTCCCCAGGAGACCTGACTGGAAATCCAGATTCATTTACAAAGACTACGCCAACATGGACTTCTGATAAAATGCCAGTCACCTTGGAACATCCCATTAATACCTGTGAAGAAGCCAGGACACACGACTACCATCGGATGATGACTTAAGAGTTGTAAACGAGGCAACAAATACTCTGCACCTGGCAGTGCCTAATACATACTCTCTACTAGGACTGATCCCTTCCACTGTCAAATGGTTTACTTGCTTGGACTTGAAAGATGCCTTCTTCTGCCTCTTGGTTGCACCTGTCAGCCAACTACTATTTGCCTTTGAATGCAAAAACCCACATACAGGAAAACAAGGAACAGCTCACTTGGACAAGACTTCCTTAGGGGTTCAAGAACTTCCTACTCTCTTTGGGGAAGTTTGGCCAGCGACTTGGCTAAATTTCCTGGACAGGAGTTAGACTGTGTCCTGCTGCAATATGTCAATGATCTTGTGCTAGCCAGCACAACACAAGCTCGATGCTTAGAAGACACAAAGTCCCCCCACCCCCACCCCTTTCCTTGTTAACGGAAGCTGGGTACCAGGTATCAAAGATAAAGGCACAAATCTATAGAAGGCAAGTCAAATATGTAAGTTTTAACATCACGTGGGGCTGGTTTAAAGCAAACAAGCAGTTTGTATTATCCCTACCCTACCACTTGCCAGGAGTTCCATGAATTCCTGGTAGCAGCAGGATTCTGCAGTATATGAATCCCTGGATTTTCAAACCCAGCCAGACCCCTATATGAGGTTCTGAAAGGAGAAAAGGCTCCCCCTGAATGGGGCCCAAGCCAAGGGGTGGCCTTTCAAACAATTAAGACCAAACTGTCTGAGGCCCCAGACCTAGAACTTCCCTATGTAACCAAGGAGTTCAATCTCTTTGTCCATGAAAACAGTGGAAAGGCTTTGGGAATCTTGACCCAAGAATTCGGACCTTGACAGAAGCCGGTGGCCTACTTGACTAAACAGGATGACTCAGTTGCAGCTGGATGGCCACCCTGCCTCCAAGCACCAGCAACCACTACCGTGCTAGTGAGAGAGGCCAACACTGGGGCAAAAGTTATAAGTCCTACATTCACTTGTAACCCTGATGGACAGTAGAGGCCAGCACTGTCTCACACATGCACAGATGACTCACAAGGAGGGTTACTATGTGAAAATCTTTGGGTAAAACTGGAAGATGTATGGACTTTAAATGCGGCTACCTTCTTTCCATACAAAGTAGGGCCCTTGGACCATGACTGCTTGGAAATACTACATGAAGTGCTTTCTAGTAGAGTAGACCTGACTGGCAAGCCACTCTGCAACTGAGACCTGGTCCTAAATATACTGATGGCAGCAGCTTCATAGAAAATGGGAAGAGTATGGCTGGGTATGCTATGGTATCTGACTCTGAAGTGGGAGAAGTAGAGGCGTTTCTTCAAGAATGGTCAGTGCAGGAAGTGGAGTTATATGCATTATTCAGGGCACTGGGACTCAGTAGAGACCATCGAGTCAACATCTTTACTGACTCACTTTTTTTTTCCCCTTTATTTTTTTATTAGTTGGAGGCTAATTACTTTACAATATTGTAGTGGTTTTTGCCATACATTGACATGAATCAGCCATGGATTTACATCCTGAACCTCCCTCCGCTTGTGCTACTCTACATGTCCTCAGAGGCTCACACAAGGAAAGAGGACTCCTTAGAGCAGAAGGGAAAGGAATTAAAAACCAACTCAAAATCCTGAAACTCCTGTAAATATTAAGGGAACCAAAGGACATGGCAGTTGTCTACTTTAAAGGCCACCAGAAGGCAGGCGAACCGGTGGTCAAAGGGAACCACCATATTGATGCAGCAGCACAAGGAGACTGCCCAGGGGCGGCCGCCAGATAAACTAAAACTCCTGCTAGCCCTGCAGATACCAGTTGCCCCTGGTAGTCTCCTGAGAAGGAAAAATGGATAAAAAAGGAAGAGGAAACCAAGGCCAAGATGGGATGGTGGATCACACAAGACCCACGAGTCTATGTTCCAGAAGTTAGCCTTCAAGCTGGATAACCAGCAACATGAACTGACCTATATCAATAGCTGTAGAGACCTTGCTAGGCTGGTACTATCTCATTGCTCGCCTCCCCTACTCTGTTGTTTCCCAGCGATGTGCACCCTATTTACAAAATAATGCTCTCTAGGGGCCTAGTAGGCTTGCCAGGGGCCTAGCAGACTGGCAGGGACACATCACTGTGGACTACCCGCTTTGAGGATATGGAAGTAGACTTCAATGAAATTACCCCAAGCTGAGGATTTAGATACCTCGACTTTTATCTGCACCTTTTCAGGCTGGGTGAAAGCCTTTCCTACCTGAACTGAAAAAAGAAGAGAAGTAACCAAGGCACTTCTGAAAGATATTGTTCCCAGATACAGAACACCTCTGACCATAGGGGTGGACACTGACCGGCATTTGTAGCCAAGGCAGTACAACAGGTGGCAAAGGCTTTAAAAACCCAGTGGAAATTGCATACTACCTACCACCTTAGAGCTCAGGTAAAGTGGAACACACAAATAGAACCCTCAAACAAACCCTAATAAAACTAGGCCAGAAGACCAGCTGTGGCTCTCTTAAAGATGAGATGTTCACTGCAGACAGGGATAGGGTTTTCGGCATTTGAAGTCTTCTATGGAGGACCAATCTCTCTAGTCAACTTAAAGAAAGACTAGGGAATGTGGGCTTACACAGGCAGCTACCAGGGTTAGGACACACAATCTCTCAAACACATCCAAGGACAACTGATAGAATACCCATATCCTTAGGCGTAATAGTACTTCCTGCAGGGAACCCAATATGGGTAAAGGATTGGGAAAAAAAGAGCCAACCCTGTGGATTAGAGCCCCTGTTTGAGTTTGGAGATGGGAGGGAAACTCAAAATGGAGGGCATATCTGTATACCAATGGCTGATTCATGTTGAGTTTTCACAGAAAACATCAAAATTCTGTAAAGCAATTATTCTTCAATTAAAAAAAAAAAAAAAAAACACTATTTGGTATGGGCCCTATTTGGTAATCTTAAGTATTAGCAAAGCTCTCAAGGCGGCAAGAATAGACACCTGGATCCATTATTTCAGAGCCAAACCTGCAAGTCTGACAGAGAGCCAAGAGAAGTAAAGAATGGCCCTCAGTCCAGAGGAAACCATGTACCTGACCTTGCGAAGAAGGAAACAACCACCCCAAAGCTCTGCCTTGCCCACACAGGTAGCTGTTCAGTCAACACATAGCTGAAATTGGAAGAACCAACAGGACCAACAAGAGGCAGGAGTACTACTTATTAATTGTGCTGAGACTCACCCTATCATTTTATTAGGAATAGGGCTTTAGTCTGTGTCTCCCCCGAAGTGGACTTGGCTTCAAAAACTCTCCCTCTGCTCTGCCTACTTCTTCATCAGTTCAGTTATGATTAGTCTCTCAGTCATGTCCAACTCTTGCGACCTATGGATTGCAGTATGCTAGGTCTCCCTGTCCATCATCAACTCCCAGAGTTTACTCAACTCATGTCCATTGAGTTGGTGATGTCATCCAACCATCTCATCCTCTGCCATCCCTTTCTCTTCCCATCTTCAATCTTTCCCAGATCAGTCTTTTCAAATAAGACAGTTCTTCGCATGAGGTGGCCAAAGTCTGGAGTTTCAGCTTTAGCACCGGTCATTCCAATGAATATCCAGGACTGATTTCCTTTAGGAGAGACTGGCTGGATCTCCTTGAAGTTCAAAGGACCCTCAAGAGTCTTCTCCAACACAACAGGTCAAAAGTATCCTTCAGTGCTCTGCTTTCTTTATAACCCTACTCTTACATCCATATATGTCTGCTGGAAAAAAAAACATTCCTTTGACTAGATGTCCCTTTCTTGGCAAAATAATGTCCCTGCTTTTTAATATGCTATCTAGGTTTGTCATAACTTTTCTTCCAAGGAGAAAGCATCTTTTAATTTCATGGCTGCAATCACCATCTGCAGTGATTTTGGAGCCCCCCAAAATAAAGGCTGTCATAGTTTTCAATGTTTCCCCAACTATTTGCCATGAAGTGTTAGGACTGGATGCCATGACCTTAGTTTTCTGAATGTTAAGCTTTAAGCCAACTATTTCACTTTCATCTTTCACTTTCATCAAGAGGCTCTTTAATTCTTCACTTTGTGCCATAAGGGTGGTGTCATCTGCATATCTAAGGTTATTGATATTTCTCCTGGCAATCTTGATTACAGTTTGTACTTCATCCAGCCCAGCATTTCTCATGATGTACTTTGCGTATAAGTTAAATAAGTAGGGTGACAACAGACAGCCACGATGTACTTCTTTTCCTATCTGGAGCCAGTCGATTGTTCCATGTCCAGTTCTGACTGCTGCTTCCTGACCTGCATACAGGTTTCTCATGAGGCAGGTCAGGTGGTCTCCTATTCCCATTGCTTGAAGAATTTTCCACAGCTTGTTGTGATCCACACAGTCAAAGGCTTTGGCATAGTTAATAAAGCAGTAGTAGATGCTTGTCTGGAGCTCTCTTGCTTTTTCGATGATTCAACCATTTGGTGATGCCCTGTGTAGAGTCTTCTCTCTTGTGTTGTTGAAAAAGGTGTGCTATGAACAGTGCATTCTCTTGGCAAAACTCAGCTTTTGACCTGTTTCGTTTGGCCAAGGCCAAATTTGCCTGTTATTTCAGGCATCTCTTGTCATCCTTCTTTTGCATTGCAATACCCTATAATGAAAACAACATCTTTTGGCGGGTTAGTTCTAAAAGGTCTTGTAGGTCTTCTCAGAACCGTTCAACTTCAGCTTCTTTGGCATTACTATCAGGGCATAGATTTGGATTATGGTGGTATTGAATGGTTTCCCTTGGAAACGAACAGAGATCATTCTCTCATTTTTGAGATTGCATCCAAGTACTGTATTCTGGACTCTTTTGTTGACTATGATGGCTATTGGATTTCTTCTAAGGGATTCTTGCCCACAGTAGCAGATATAATGGTCATCTGAATTAAATTCACCCCTTCCAGTCCATTTTAGTTTACTGATTCCTACAATGTCAATATTCACTCTTGCTATCTCCTGTTTGAGTACTTCCAATCTGCCTTGATTCAAGGACCTAAAATTCCAAGTTCCTATACAATATTGCCGTTTACAGCATTGGACTTTTCTTCCATCACCAGTGCACAACTAGGTGTCGGTTTTGCTTTGGTGCATCTCTTCGTTCTTTCTGGAGTTATTTGTCCACTGATCTCCAGTAGCGTATTGGGCAGCTACTGACCTGGGGAGTTCAACTTTCAGTGTACTATCTTTTTACCTTTTCATAATGTTCATGGGGTTCACAAGGCAAGAACAGTAAGTGGTTTGCCATTCACGTCTCCAGTGAACCACATTTTGTCAGAACTCTCCCCTATGACCTGCCTACTTCTCCACTATGACTACTTTTTCATAGTTCATGCTTTTTGGACTCTCCCTCTACTGCAATCAGCTTAAGTATGAAGACAGCATACTTTCACCCTTTCTTGGTAGTTCAGTCAATCCTCTCCTCATCTGAGAGCCAGGATGATTGTTCTCATTGTACGGAATCTGTCTACCATAGCGGGAAACAGATCCAAGGATTCACTTACTATACATACCAACCAGTCACATATGATAGTTCAGCTTCCCCATGCACTAGGGAAGGGAAATATTAGAGTCTGCAGTGTGAATGGCCTAATGTGCTATGGCCACCTCAAGACAGATGGCCTGTTGGACCCAACATACTCATTTTGGGATGTCAGACTGGGGTGAGGGAGGCGGGGCAGGGAAACATGACCAGTCTAGGAAAGAAGCAGTCCCAGAGGTGGTCAGTGGTTAAAGTCCCAAGTATCTAAGTGAGACCCACTGGCATCAGATCCAAAGCCAATGTCCAGTGGACTGTACAGCTTCTAGCCTCAATGAAAGATAAGTTTAACATGCCATACTATTGGAAATAATCTTTTGATCCATCTAACCAAGGAGGTAGCTCAGAAATTAAATGTCACTAGCTGCTGGCCTTGTGGATGGGCCCTGATTGAGTGAAACATGGCCCTGGAAGGGTATGGGATTGGATCCCTTCCTGCTATTCAAATGGAATCGAACAGTGAGGAGGTGGGCAGGGGACCACATTGGACCCTGTCTACGGACACATTAAGCCAAGAATGCCTAAGCCTGGAAGGGATAAATTATACCTCAAAATACAGAAAAGCACTGGTCTATACTGATACTAGTAAGGGCCTTTCATGGTGGCCAGGGGCCCCAACCTGGTATTGGGCTCCCCAAAGAGAAGGAATGGAAGTCACGCTTGCATTCCCTTCAACTCTACCTCCAGAATTCTAGTGTAAAGCTGTATGAGAAATCAACTTGATATTAATCCCTTTCTTACAATCCCAAGCATCAGCCCATTTTGGAAATATTTTAACTCCACAACCCCAGACTTATGGCAGGCCTCAGAGGGACTTTTTTGAATTTGTGAGAGAAGGGCCTATTCACAAGTCCCATCCCGACGGGGAGGAACATGCACCATAGGAATAACTCAGTCAGGTTTCTTCCTCTTACTTGACTCACAAGGGGACACACTGGGTGTCCCAATCTATGACAACCTGAGACATAGAGAAAAACAATCCCTCAAGTTGGGAGGGAAACAAAATTGGGGCAAAGATGAGTGGCCACCCAAAATATAATCCAATATTATTGTCTGGACACATGGGGACAGGATGGGAATTGGGGATATAGCACCCCCATTTACAAGCTCAACCGAATAACCTAATTGCAGATGGTACCTGAGATTGTAACTGGTCAAATCACAACTGCATTGGAACTGTTGTCATGGTAACAATTCCAGATGATGACTGCCATCTATCAAAATCGAACAGCATTAGACTACCTCCTACCTGAGGAAGGAAGAGCTTGCAGGAAATTCAACTAAAGTGACTGGTGTATCCAAATAGATGACAATGTAAAAGTTATAACAGACATAGATAAAAGTATCAGGAAGATTTCTCATGTTCCAGTTTATACCTGGAAGGGATGGGATATAGATGGCCTCTTTGGAGGATGGGGCTCTCTTGGCTAGGACAGTTTGAAACAATGATGGGGATGGTCGAGGTCATACTCGATGGATGCCTGCTTATTCCCCCCTCACACCCCTCTTAATCAGAACTGTAACAGGGTTCACAGAGGCAGTTGTCCAACCGAGGTCGGGGAGTGAGACAGGAGTGAAATCAAAGCCCCCAATTAAAGTAACAATCTTTTGCTTTCCATTTCATTATTTTAACAGCTGCAGCTCATCAACGACTGCTTTTGCCTCTATGATCCTGCTTGCTCCTCACATCCCTGGCAACTTAGGCTACTGGGGGAGGAGAGGAATCTGAGCTGTTTGAGTGGGGAAAGATATAACATTAAAGATATAAAAGATATCAAGAAAAAAGTCAGGGTGCTCCGCCTTTGGAGGTAACTTCACTGGGCCAGCACCCGTGCTGAATAAACCCTGCTCTTACGCATCTTTGAGTGCCGCTTGTCTTCTTCTGCCGCCACAGGTTCTATAACAGTCTAACATAAAATTGGTTGGTCAATCACTTACACAGCTAACATAACAAAGAGGAGAACAAAAATAACTACAACTAAGATAATTTACTAATGAATACACAAGATAAAAAATGTAAATTCTGACATCAAAAAACAGAACGTGAGGAAGAATTAAATGTAGAATTTTAAAATGAGCTCAAATTTAGGTTATTACTACTCTTTTCAATAAGTGGTGCTGTGAAAACTGGAGAGCTACATGCAAAATAGTAAAATTAGAACACTTTCTAATGCCATACACAAAACCAAACTCAAGATGGATTGAAGATGTAAATGTAAGACCAGAAACTATAAAACTCTTCAGAGGAAAACACAGGCATTACAGACATACATCACAGTAAGAACCTCTTAGGACCTACCTCCTAAAGTAATGAAAATAAAAGCAAAAATAAACAAATGGGGCCTAATTAAACACTGAATTGCAGAGGAAACCATAAACAAGGAATCAACAACACTGAGGACAGGAGAAGCTAATAGCAAATGGAACTGACAAAAGATACAAACAGCTCATAAAAACCAGTAAGAGAAAACCAAACACCACAACCAAAAAAGTGGCAAAAGACCTAACAGACATTTCTCCAAAGGAGACATACAGAGGGCTAACAAATACATGGAAAGAAGCTCAACATGGCTCATTATTAGAGAAATGCAAATCAAAATCATAACTGAGGTATCACCTCACACCAGTCAGAGTGGCCATTATCAAAAAATTAACAAACAATAATAAATGCTGGAGAGAACGTGGAGAAAAAGGAACCCTCTTACACTGTTGGTGGGAAAGCAAACTGACACAGCCACTATGGAAGAATGCATGGAAGTTCCTTAAAAAAAAAAAAAAATAGCAACAAAGCTACAATAAAACAGCCATCTCACTACTGGGAATATACTCTGAGAAAATAGTAACTGAAAAAGACCTATGTACCCCAGTGTTCACTGCAGCACTATTTGTAATATCTAGGACATAGAAGCAACCCAGATGTCCACTGACAGAAGAATGGATAAAAAGATGCACATACGAATAATGGAATATTACTCGGCCATGAAAAGGAATCCATTTGAGTCACTTCTAATGAGTTGAATGAGCCTAAAGCCGACTATACAGAGTGAAGTAAATCAGAAACAGAAGGACAAATATTTTATATTAGTACATATACATGCAATCTAGAAAGATGGTACTGATAAACCTATTTGCACAGCAGAAATGGAGATGCAAACACAGAGAACAGACTTATGGACACAGTAGGGAAATAGAGGGTCAGATGATTTGAGAAAGTCACATTAACATGTATACATCACATGTAAAATAAAGAGTCAATGGGAATTTGCTGTATGATGCAGGGAATCCAAAGCCAATGTGTTGTGACAACCTGTAAGGGATCAGATGGAGGAGGTAGGAGAGAGGTTCAAGAGGGAAGGAGCATATATATTTCTACAGCAGATACAAGTTGATACATGGCAGAAATCATCACAATATTGTAAAGTAATTATCCTCTAATTAAAATTTTAAAAAAATTAACAGACATTTCTCCAAAGAAGACACACAGATGGCTAATAAATCCATGAAAAAAATAACACTGCTTATTATTATAGAAATGCAAATCAAAACTACAATGTGGGAGAGAACAAGATTGTGGAGGAAAAGGTGTATATGGAGTACATCTCTCTACATGGATACATAAGTAATACACATTCTAGACACACAGAAGATCTTGCAGAATACCAGCTAAGGGGGGGCAGGAATAACTGATCACCAGGAAATAGTATGTAGAACCATGCAAAACTGAGTATCAGGACTGGACTGTTTGGAGTAAGAGCACTGCTAACTCCAAGGCCTTAGACTACCAGAGTACTAACCACAGGGAGTATTAATTAGTGAGAACTCCCACAAAGGTAACCACCTGTATACAAGACCTGGCATCACCCAACTGCCAGCAGGACCCTGTGAAGGACACCTTATCCAAGGAAAAAACAAGACAAAAAACAAAAACAAACAAACAAAAAAACAAACCAAATCATCAGTAGACAGGATTACCACCTCATACAGCCCTGTTCATCACAGGGGGGGACAAAAAACCTCACCTCCTTCCACCAGAACACAAGCACAAGTCACACCCTACACTGAGCAAACCACTGGACCAACCTTCCCCAAAAAGGGCAGAAACCAAAAGGAAGAACGAATACAACCTGGAAGCCAGGTATGGGGAAATTAACAAGATGGCGTCAGGTTCTCTCGTCCGACAATCACAAGCCCTCTTGCCCCACCTTCTTAAACAATTACTTTGCACAGTTATATAATAGCTGAGATCACTTATAGCACTGTACATGCATGTTACAAGGTAATCGTTTGGTCACAGACTACTATGTGCAGTCCACCTCTATGAGAATCACCACAAAAGCCCTGTCTGCTGCTCCATCAGTGCTACAATGGAGCAACATCAGGAATATGTTATGACTATGTTATGGCTACTACTATGGCTACTTTGTCAGCCATAAGAGAGGCCATGTTATGGCTGCTGTGCCAGCTGGGAGACAATAAACATGTCTGCAGTTCTTATGGCTCCTTAAGGCTCCTTTCCAGGTTCTGAGCTCACACCTTCCCTACCCTGCTTCAGTGAACAATGCAAACAGTGCAAACAGCAAGATAACTGGTTCTATTAGCAGAATCAGCAGGACACCTGGGAACAGGAGACTTTAAACACAGTGAGTTAATTAAAAAGAGAGAGAGAGAGAGAAGGCAGAGAAATACCGCACAAATGAAGAAATAACTTAGAAACACACAGTCCAAATAAATGAAGAAGAAATAGGCAAACTATATGAAAAAGAATTCAGAGTAATGATTGTAAACATGACCCAAGACCTCAAATATAGAAGGGAAAAAATGCAAGAATCAATTAGCACATTTAACAAAAGCCTAAAAAATAAAGAATAAGCAAAAGACAACACAATTAATGAAATTTAAAACACTCTACAAGAAATTAATAGCAGAATATCTGAGGCAGAAGAATGGATAAGTGAGCTGGAAGACAGAATGGTGGAAATAACTGCTGAAGAGCAGAATAAGTGAAAAAGAATGAAAAGAACAAAGGATAGCCCCAGATACGTCTGGGACAATAGAAAATGCACCAACATTCTAATTATAGGGGTCTGAAAAGAAAAAGCTTCCCTGGTGGCTCAGACAGTGAAGCATCTGCCTTCAATGCAGGAGACCTGGGTTCAATCCCTGGGTTGGAAAGATCCTCTGGAAAAGGAAAAGGCAACTCACTCTAGTACTCTTGCCTGGAAAATCTCATGGACAGAGGAACGTGGAGGCTACAGTCCATGGGGTCGCAAAGAGCTGCACATGACTGAATGACTTCCCTTTCATTTTTAAAAGAAGAAGAGAAAAAGAAAGGCTCTGATAAAATTTTTGAAGAGATCATAGTCGAAAATCTCCCCAACGGGGAAAAGGAAATAGTCAATCAAGTTCAAGAAGGGCAGAGACCCATCTACAATAAACCTAAGGAGAAACACACTGAGACAGGTACTAATCAAACTATCAAAAATTAAACACAAAGAAAGAATGTTAAAACCAGTGATGGAAAACAAGTAACATACAAAGGAAACTCCATATGTTTAACACCTAATTTTTCAGGAAAAAGTGCAGGCTAGAAGGGAATGGCACAATTTATTTCAAATACTGAAATGGAAAAATCTACAACCAAGATTACTCTAGCAGCAAGGATCTCATTCAAAATTGATGGGAGAAATCAAAAGTTTCACAGTAGAGAAAAACAGAATTGAGTACCACTAAATCAGCTTTACAGCAAATGTTAAGAGGCTTTATATGGACAAGAAACACGAAAAATGAAAAAGACCTATAAAAACAAACCCCCTAAAACTAAAAAAAAAAAAAAAAAAAAAAAAAGGCAATCAATATCATTATCAATATATCAATAAATACCTTAAATGTAAATGGATTAAATGATTCAACCAAAAGACACAGAAGGACTGAATGGATACAAAAACAAACCCATACATATCCAGTCTACAAGAAACCCAGTTCAGACCTAGAAAAACATAAAAACTGAAAGTGGGAGAATGCAAAAGTAATAAAAAAATAATCTGGAATAGCAATTCTCACATCAGACAAATACCTTAAAATAAAGAATATTACAACAGATAAGGAAGAACACTATATAACAATTATGGATCAATCCAAGAGGAAGATGGAACAATTATAAATATCTATGCATCCAACACAGCAACTCAATACACAAGACAAACACTAATAGACATAAAAGGAGAAATTGACAGTAACACAATCACAGTAGGGGACATTAATACCACACTTACACTAATGGACAGATGCTCAAAATAGAAAATTAATAAGGAAACAAAAGCCTTAAATAACACATTAGACCAGATTTATATCACTGATATATTCAGAACATTCCATGCAAGTGCAGAACAACACACGTCCTTCTCAAGTGCACATGGAACACTCTTGAGGACAGACCACATCTTGGGTCATAAATCAAACCTCAGTAAATTCAAGAAAACTGAAATATGTATCAATCATCTATTCTGACCACAATGCTATGAGAATAGGTATCAATTACAGAAAAAAAAAAAAAAACCTGAAAAACCAGAACATATGCGAGATTAAACAATATGTTTCTAAATAACTAACACCTCACTGAAGAAATTTAAAGGGAAAGGAAAATTCTCCTAGAAACATGACAATGAAAACACAACTCAAAACCTATGGGATGCAGCAAAAGCAGTTATAAGAGGGAAGTTTACAGCAATACAATCCTACTTCAAGAAACAAGAAAATCCATATAGACAGACAGTTCAGTCTCTCAGCTGTGTCCAATTTTTTACAGCCCCATGAAATGTAGCAAACGAGGCTTCCCTGTCTATCAGCAACTCCTGGAGTTTACACAAACTCATGACCATAGAGTTGGTGACATCTTCCAACCATCTCATCCTCTTGTCACCCCTTCTCCTCCCACCTTCAATCTTTCCCAGCATCAGATTCTTTTCCAATGAATCAGTTCTTTGCATCAGGTGGCCAAAGTATTCAAGTTTCAGCTTCAGTATCAGTCCTTTCAATGAATATTTAGGACTGATTTCCTTTAGGATGGACTGGTTGCATATGGTTGCATCTTCTTGATCTCCAAGACCTCTCAAGAGTCTTCTCCAACACAACAGTTCAAAAGCATCAATTCTTTGGCACTCAATTTTCTTTATAGCCGAATTCTCATATCCATACATGACTACTGGTAAAACCGTAGCTTTGACTAGGTGAACCTTTGTTGGCAAATAAATGTCTCTGCTTTTTAATATGCTGTCTAGGTTATTCACAGCTTTTCTTCCAGGGAGCAAGCATCTTCTAATTTCATGGCTGCAGTCACCAACTGTAGTGACTTTGGAGCCCTCCAAAATAAAATTTTTCACTGATTTCATTGTTTCCCCATCTATTTGCCATGAAGTGATGGGACCGGATGCCATGATCTTAGCCTTTTGAATGTTCAGTTTTAAGCCAACTTTTTCACTCTCCTATTTTACTTTTATCAAGAAGCCTTTAGTTCTTCACATTCTGCCATAAGGGTGGTGTCATCTGCATGTTTGAGGTTATTGGTATTTCTCCCAGCAATCAATTCCAGCTTGTACTTCACCCGGCCTCGCATTTCTCATGATGTACTCTGCATATAAGTTAAATAAGCAAGGTGACAATATACAATCTTGAACTCCTTTCCCAATTAGGAACCAGTCTGCTGCTTCATGTTATAACTGTTGCTTCTTGACCTGCAAACAGATTTCTCAGGAGGCAGGTCAAGTGGTCTGCTATTTCCATCTCTTGAAGAATTTCCCACAGTTTGCGGTAATCCACAAAGTCAAAGGCTTTGGCATAGTTAATAAAACAATAGTAGAGGTTTTTATAGAGCTCTTCTGCTTTTCTGATGATTGAACCGATGTTGGCAATTTGATCTCTAGTTCCTCTGCCTTTTCTAAATACAGTTTGACCATCTGAAAGTTCACATTCACTTACTGTTAAAGCCTGGCTTGGAGATTTTCAGCATTACTTTGCTGAAAGTATGTGAGATGAGATCAATTGTGTGGAGCAGCAGTTTGAACATTCTTTGGCATTGCCTTTCTTTGGGATTGGAATGAAAACTAACCTTTTCCAGTTCTATGGCCACAGCTGAGTTTTCCAAATTTGTTGGCACACTGAGTGCAGCACTTCCCTTCATAGCATCATCTTTTAGGATTTGAAATAGTGCAACTGAAATTTCACCATCTCCACTAGTTTTGCTCATACTGATGGTTTCTATGGCCCACTAGACTTTGCATTCCAGGGTGCCTGGCTCTAGGTGAGTGATCCTACTACCATGGTTATGTGGGTCTTGAAGATCTTTTTTGTATAGTTCTTCCATATATTCTTGCCACCTCTTCTTAATATCTTCTGCCTCTGTTTATTAAGCATGACCCAAAACATCAGAGCAAGACCCAGTCTCCCGCTCAGTCAGCCACTCCCATCAGGACACTTTCATAATCCTAGTCTCCTTATGAATCAGAGGGTACACAGAATGAAAACCACAATCACTGAAAACTAACCAAACTGATCAGATGGACCACAGCCTTGTCTAACTCAACGAAACTATGAGCTATGCCATATAGGGCCACCAAAGGCAGACAGGTCATGGTGGAAAGTTCTAACAAAACATGGTGCACTGGAGAAGTGAATGGCAAACTACTTCAGTATTCTCGCCTTGAGAGCCCCATGAAAAGGCAAAAAGATAGGACACTGAAAGATGAACTCACCAGGTCAATAGGTGCCCAACACTCTACTGGAGATCAATGGAGAAATAACTACAGAAAGAAAGAAGAAACAGAGCCAAAGCAAAAACAACACCCAAGTGTGGAAGTGACTGGTGATGGGAGTAAAGCCCAAAGCTGTAAAGGGCAATATTGCATAGGAACCTGGAATATAAGGTCCATGAATCAAGGCAAATTGGAAGTGGTCAAACAGGAGAGAGCAGGAGTGAACATCAATATGTTAGGAATCAGTGAACCAAAATGGACTGGAACAGGTGAATTTAACTCAGATGACCATCATACCTGCTACTGTGGGCAAGAATCCCTTAGGAGAAATGGAGTAGCCATCACAGTCAACAAAAAGAGTAGAAAATACAGTACATGGACACAATCTCAAAAACAAGAGAATAATCTCTGTTCATTTCCAAGGCAACCCACTCAAAGCCACAGTAATCCAAGTCTATGCCCCAAACAGTAATGCCAAAGAAGCTGAAGTTGAATGGTTTCATGAAGACCTACAAGACCTTCTAGAACACACACCCAAAAAAGATGCTTTCATTATAGGTGACTGGAATGCAAAAGTAGGATGACAAGAGATACTTGCAGTAACTGGCAAATTTGGCCTTGGCAGTACAAAACAAAGCAGGTCAAAGGCTAATAGAGTTTTTCCAAGAGAATGCACTGTTCATAGCAAACACCCTCTTCCAACAACACAAGACCAGATGGTCAATACTGAAACTAGACTGATTATATTCTTTGCAGCCAAGATGGAAAAGCTCCACACAGTCAGCAAAATCAAGGCCAGGAGCTGACAATGGCTCAGATAATGAACTCTTTATTGCCAAATTTGGACTTAAATTGAAGAAAGTAGGGAAAACCACTAGACTATTTGAACAGATAACCTATCTTTAGACTTAAAGTAGTTATTAAAAAACAACAACAACAAAAATTAATGGAAAAGAAATCATAAAATACTTGGGCAGAAATACATGAAAAAAAAAATGAAACTAACAAGAGTAAAGATTAATGAAACTAGAAGCTAGTTCTTTGAGACGGTAAACAAAATCAACAAACCTTTGGCCAGACTCATCAAGAAAAAGAGAAGAATCAGATGAACAAAATTAGTAATGAAAAAGGAAAGGTTATAACAGACAATGAAGAAATACAAAGGATTACAAGAGACTACTCTAAGCATCTATATGATAATAAAATGGACAACCTGGATGAAATGGAAAGATTCTTAGAAAAGTTCAATATTCTAAGACTGAACCAAGAAATAGAAATATTGAACAATGCAATTACAAGCATTAAAGTTGAAAGTGTGAAGAAAAAAATCTCCCCAAAAAATAAAAGCCCAAGGCTGATGCTTTCACAGGTAAATTTTATCAAACATTTAAAGAAGAGCTAGTGCCTATCCTCCTAAAACTCTTTCATAAAACTGAAGAAGGAACACTTACAAACTGGTTCTATGACGCCATCATTACCATGTTATCAAAACCAGGCAAAGATGACACACACAAAAGAAAATTTCAGGCCAGTATCACTGATGAATGGGCTTCCTTGGTAGCTCAGCTGGTAAAGAATCCACCTGCAAGGCAGGACACCATTTCAAATCCAGGGTAAGACACATCCCCTAAAAGAGGGCACAGCAACCCATTCCAGTATTCCTGCCTGGAGAATGCCCATGTACAGAGGAGCCTGGCATGTCACAGTCCATGGGGCTATAAAGAGTCAGACACAACTGAGCACCTAAGCACAGCAGCACATCACTGAAGAACATAGATGGGAAAATCCCCAACAAAATTCTAGCAAACAGAATTCAACAACACATTAAAAAGATCATACACATCATAATCAAGTGGGCTTTATGCCAGAGACACAAGGATTTTACAATATTTGCAAATCAATCATGTGATACACCACATTAACAATTGAAAGACAAAAACCATATTGATAATTTTAATATACAGAAAAACCTTTGACAAAATCTGCACAAATTTATGATTTAAAAAAAAAAAAAAAAACTTCCAAAAATGGGCATAGAAGGCACCTACCTTAACCTAAATGCCACATATGATAAACCCACAGCAAACAATACTCTCAGCAGTAAAAAACTGAAAGCATTCCCTCTAAGATCAAGAACAAGAAAAGGCTTCCCATTCTTGCTGCTATAATTCAACAGTTTTGGAAGTCCTAGCAATGGCAATCAGAGAAGAAAAAGAATAAAAGGAATCCAGATCAGAAATGAAGTAAAACTCTCCAGATGACATGATAGTATACACAGAAAATCCTAGAGATACTATCTAAAAGTTACCAGGCCTAATCTTTGATTTTATCAAAGTTACCAGATACAAAATCAACACCATATACAAAGATAAAGTCAAAATGGATTAAATATTTAAATGTATGACCAGAAACTAAAAAAACTTAAGGGGAAAACACAGGCAGAACACTCTATGATATAAATCATAACAAGAACCTGTATGATCCACCTCCTAGAGGAAATGGAAACAAAAGCAAAAGTAAATGAGTGGGACCTAATTAAACTTAAAAACTTTTGCACACAAAGAAGACTATAAACAAAGTAAAAATACAACCCGCAAAGGGAAAAAATAATAGCAAATGAAAAAGTCAAATAAGGATTAATTTCCAAAATATACAGCTCATCCAACTATCAGAAAATCAAAAAATGGGAAAAAGACCTAAACTGACATTTCTGCAAAGAAGACATACAGATGGCTAACAAACACATGAAAGATGCTCGACATCACTCATTATTAGAAAAATGCAAATCAAAATTACGAGTTATCATCTTATACCAGTCAGAATGGCCATCATCAAAAAATCTATAGAATAAATGCTGGAGAGGCTGTGGAGAAAAGAGAATGCTCTTGCACTGTTGGTGGGAAAACAAACTGATACAGTCACTATGCATGACAGTATAGAAATTCCTTAAAAAACTAGGAATAAAACCTCCATATGACCCAACAATCCCATTACTAGGCATATACAGAGGAAACCAAAATTGAAAAAGACACAGGTATCTATCTCAATGTTCACTGCAGCTATACTATTGTTAATAGGTAGAACATGGAAGCACCTCAGAATTCCATCAGCAGATTAATGAATCAAGAAGCATATATAGAAATGGAATATTACTCAGCCATGTAAAGGAACCCATGAGTCAGTTGTAATGAGATGAATGAACCCAGAGCCTATTACACAGAGTGAAGTCAGTCAGAAAGAGAAAAATATTTTATATTAATACATATATGTGAAATCTAGATAGATGGTACTGATGAAATTATTTGCCAGGCAGCGATGGGGACACAGACATAGACAACTGACTTACAGACACCGGATCTGGGGAAGGAAGGACAGGGTGGGATGCATGGAGAGAGTAACACAGAAACTTTTATTACCATATGTAATATAGATAGCCAATGGGAATTTGTGGCTTGACTCAGGGAACTTAAACCAGTACTCTGCAACAGCCTAATAGGCTGGGATGGGAGGGAGGTAGGAAGGAGGTAAAAGAGGGAGGGGACATACGTATACCTATGGCTGACTCCTGCTGATATTTGACAGAAACCAACAGAATACTATAAAGCAATTATCCTTCAATTAAAAATTAATTAACTAAAAAAAAAACTGCAATGAGGTATCACCCCAGGAACAAACTTGTTTCTCCTTAGCCAAAACGTGTTGACATTTAGTGGTTCCTATTTTGATTAATAAAGATATGTTTGAACCAAGTTATAAAAGATTAAAAATTCACAGTATTACATAGCAATTATTCTTGCACCAACCTGGTAAAACTGAGCACTTGAACAAATGTTTGTACACTCATTTTCATAGCAACACTATTCAAAGCAGCCAAAAGATATAAATGTTCCAAATATCCATCAAAGGATAAATATAATATGATATGATAAATATGATTACTATGATAAACAAAATGTGATATATTTACATTATTCAGATAGAAATGAATGAAACTCTGATATATGTTGGAACATGTATGAATTTTAAGCATGTTATGCTAAGTAAACTAAATGAGGCAGAAAGTGATAAATACTGAATGACTCCACCTACATGGGATACCAAACTAATCAAAATCATAGAGCTGGGAAGTACAATGACAGTAACTAATGAGGGACAGAAGGATACTTTACTGTTTAGTAGGTACAGTGTTTGGTTTAGGATGATGAAAATTCTTGGAAAACCACAATGGTCAATAGTTGTACAACCTCTGAACTACATGTTTTAAAATGGTTTCAATGAGAAATGTAATGATTTCAATAATAAATTGTGATGAAATATCACAATTCAAATTTCTGTGAGAGGAGAAGGCGTAATTACCCAGGAAGTTTCAGTAACTATGTAGAGAATCTGAAGCCCTTGTAATCTGCTGATGAGACTATAAAACAATGATGGACCTATGGAGACGACAATTCCCTAAAAAATTAAACATAAATTAGGAATACTTTTAAATGGTAATTTTATGTTATGTGTATGGTACACAGGACACAAACAAGAGGCCTGGGTCAGACTTTCATATGAATTGTGTGAAGAAGAAATATAATTGGTCTGCTGTCAATTTTTATGACAACACCAGCTTGATTGACTACTATAACTTTGTAATTTAGTTTCAAATCACAGAGCAAGGCACGTCCAGCTTGTTTTTCATTTTTAACTTTGCTTTGACTATTCAGTCTTTTGTAGTTAATTAAAAAAATTCTTCCTGTTCACAGGGTTCTCAAGGCAAGAATACTGAAGTGGTTTGTCATTACCTAGAAAATCCAGAGGAATCCAGAGACCAAACTGTCAACATCCACTGGATCATCGAAAAATCAGGAGAGTTCCAAAAAACATATATTTCCGCTTTATTGACTATGCCAAAGGCTTTAACTGTGTGGATCACAATAAATGGTGGAAAATTCTGAAAGAGATGGGAATACCAGATCACCTGACCTGCCTCTTGAGAAACCTGTATGCAGGTCAGGATTCAATACTCAGAACTGGACATGGAACAACAGACTGGTTCCAAATAGGAAAAGGAGTACCTCAAGGCTGTAAATTGTCACCCTGCTTATTTAACTTATATGTAGGGTACATCATGAATAACAATGGGCTAGATGAAGCACAAACTGGAATCAAGACTGCTGAGAGTAATATCACTAACCTCTGATATGCAGATGACACCACCCATATGGCAGAAAGTGAAGAACTAAAAAGCCTCTTGATGAAAGCAAAAGAGGAGAGAGAAGAATTGGCTTAAAGCTCAACATTCAGAAAACTAAGATCATGGCTTCTGGCCCCATCACTTAATGGCAAATAGATGGGGAAACAGTGGAAACAATGGCTGACTTTATTTTTCTGGGCTTCAAAATCACTGCAGATGGTGACTGCAGTCATGAAATTAAAAGACGCTAGCTCCTTGGAAGGAAATTTACGACCAACTTAAACAGCTATTAAAAAGCAGAGACAGATATACTCCTAAGTATTTTATTCTATTTGTTGCAATGGTGAATGGTATTGTTTCCTTAATTTCTCTTTCTGTTTTTTCATTGTTAATATATAGGAATGCAAGGGATTTCTGAGTGTTAATTTTATATCCTGCAACTTTACTGTATTCATTGATTAGCTCTAGTAATTTTCTGGTAGAGTCTTTAGGGTTTTCTATGTAGAGAATCATGTCATCTGCAAACAGTGAGAGTTTCACTTCTTCTTTTCCTATCTGGATTCCTTTTACTTCTTTTTCTGCTCTGATTGCTGTGGCCAAAACTTCCAACACTATGTTGAATAGTAGTGGTGAGAGTGGGCACCCTTGTCTTGTTCCTGATTTCAGGGGAAATGCTTTCAATTTTTCACCATTGAGGGTAATGCTTGCTGTGGGTTTGTCATATATAGCTTTTATATGTTGAGGTATGTTCCTTCTATTCCTGCTTTCTGGAGAGTTTTAATCATAAATGAGTGTTGAATTTTGTCAAAGGCTTTTTTGCATCTATTGAGATAATCATATGGTTTTTATCTTTCAATTTGTTAATGTGGTGTATTACATTGATTGATTTGCATATATTAAAGAATCCTTGCATTCCTGGGATAAAGCCCACTTGGTCATGGTGTATGATTTTTTTAATATGTTGTTGGATTCTGTTTGCTAGAATTTTGTTAAGGATTTTTGCATCTATGTTCATCAGTGATATTGGCCTGTAGTTTTCTTTTTTTGTGGCATCTTTGTCTGGTTTTGGAATTAGGGTGATGGTGGCCTCATAGAATGAGTTTGGAAGTTTACCTTCTTCTGCAATTTTCTGGAAGAGTTTGAGTAAGATAGGTGTTAGCACTTCTCTAAATTTTTGGTAGAATTCAGCTGTGAAGCCATCTGGTCCTGGGCTTTTGTTTGCTGGAAGATTTCTGATTACAGTTTCGATTTCCTTGCTTGTGATGGCTCTGTTAAGATCTTCTATTTCTTCCTGGTTCAGTTTTGGAAGGTTATACTTTTTCTAAGAATTTGTCCATATTCATCCAAGTTGTCCATTTTATTGGCATAGAGCTGCTGGTAGTAGTCTCTTATGATCCTTGTATTTCATGTTTGTCTGTTGTGATCTCTCCATTTCATTTCTATTTTGTTATTTTGGTTCTTCTCTCTTTGTTTCTTAATGAGTCTTGCTAATTGGTTTGGTAATTTTCGTTTACTTTTCAAAAAAAACCAGCTTTTAGCTTTGTTGATTTTTGCTATGGTCTCTTTAGTTTCTTTTGCATTTATTTCTGCCCTGATTTTTAAGATTTCTTTCCTTCTGCTAACCCTGGAGTTCTTCATTTCTTCCTTCTCTAATTGCTTTAGGTGTAGAGTTAGGTTATTTATTTGGCTTTTTTCTTTTTTTTTGATGTAAGCCTGTAATGCTATGAACCTTCCCCTTAGCACTGCTTTTACAGTGTCCCATAGGTTTTGGGTTGTTGTGTTTTCATTTTCATTCATTTCTATGCATATTTTGATTTCTTTTTTGATTTCTTCTATGATTTGTTGGTTATTCAGAAGCGTGTTATTTAGCCTCCTTGTGTTTGAATTTTTAATATTTTTTTTTCCTGTAATTGAGATCTAATCTTACTGCACTGTGGTCAGAAAAGATGACTGGAATGATTTCAATTTTTTTGAATTTACCAAGACTAGAT